>NC_080177.1:3695821-3874963 GCF_950295315.1 Erinaceus europaeus | reverse complement strand
GGGTGGCCCTGTGACCCCAACAGTGTCACCTGCACCACCTGGATGGTGGAAGACGTGGGGCTGGGGGGGGGTGTCCCCAGCACAAAGCGCTTGCCCCCACCCACTCCAGCACTACAGGCCTCCTGCCAGTCCCCTCTCGTCCCTAGGCCCCAGGAGTCACCGTGAGCACGGCCACCGGCTGCTTCTCATCTGGCTGCACGGGGCAGCGGCTGCTGGGGAGAACCCCAGTAAAGGCCTGTTCGAGGCCCTGGTGGCTATCGGTCGGAGGGACCTGGCCGGTAAGAGCCCCCCACCTGGATGCTGCTCTGGGTGGCTCGAACCTGGGCCCAGAGCCTTGTGGGCTGTTACCGAAGGTCCTGGCGACCTTCTCTCTCAGATCCCAAGCTCCAGGCCTGCCTCCTTCTGCAATGTAGGTGGGTCCAGAGCTGTCACACACCTGGGGCCTGGTGACTCTGATATCACAGGCCAAAGCCACAGGCCACATGGAGTAGTGGGGGGAGGAGGGGAGACTGCAAGACTATGGTTCAGGGGCTGGGACATAGCTCTGGGGTGACTTTAAAAAAATATATTTATTTTCCCTTTTGTTGCCCTTGTTGTTTTATTGTTGTAGTTATTATTGTTGTTATTGATGTCGTCGTTGGATAGGACAGAGAGAAATGGAGAGAGGAGGGGAAGACAGAGAGGGAGAGAGAACGATAGACACCTGCAGACCTGCTTCACCGCCTGTGAAGAGATTCCCCTGCAGGTGGGGAGTTAGGGGCTTGAACTGGGATCCTTATACTGGTCCTTGCGCTATGCTCCACGTGCACTTAACCTGCTGCGCTACCGCCCGACTCCCTTTTTTTGTGTTTTTTTTTTTTTTTGACACCCGCAGACCTACTTCACCGCCTGTGAAGCGACTCCCCTTCAGGTGGGGAGTCGGGGGCTCGAACCAGGATCCTTACACCGGTCTTTGTGCTTTGCACCGCGTGCGCTTAACCGCTGTGCTACCGCCCGACTCCCTCGACTCCCTCTTTTTAAAGATTTTTTAAAAACAGAGACAGAGAAACCAGAGCCCTGCTGAGCTCTGGCTGATGGTGGTGTAGGGTCTGAACCTGGGACCACAGAGCCTCAGGCAGGAGAGTCTTCTGCAGAACCACCATGCTGTCTCCCCAACCTTGGAATGACTCTTTACTCCTTTTTCATTTCCTACCCTCTCCGCCCCCTCCCCTCATCTCTCCTTCCTTGATTCCTTCTTGTCCTTTCCTCCCCCTCTTTCTCCCTCATTCCCTCTCCTTCCTAATTTATTTTTTTATTTTCCACTGGAGCCCTGCTCAGCTCTGGCTGGTGATGGTGTCAGGACTGAACCTGAGACCCAGGAGCCCCAGGCACTAGTCTTTTCGCACCCGTTACCCCGTCTCCCCAACCCAGCTGAACATCTTTTGAATGCAGCTCCGGGAATGGTCAGGGCCTCATGCACAGGGAACCACGGAGCAGCCTCCAGGGCCTCTGTTTTTATTCTCCATCTTTAGAGGGAGGGGGAGAACCCACAGCACGGCCTCACCCTCCCTGGCTGCCACCCTCAGTGCCCCCCTGTGGCTCAGGAGTTCCAACCCAGTGCCTTGGCAACACCAGTTCTGCGTACACGTGCTCTAGGGGCTGACCACCCCCATGCCCTGACATAGTGTCACTGCCCCTTCTTTTTATTATTTTTTAGTATTTATTTATTCCCTTTTGTTGCCCTTGTTTATTGTTGTAGTTATTATGGTTGTCGTCGTTGTTGGATAGGACAGAGTGAAATGGAAAGAGAAGGGGAAGACAGAGAGGGGGAGAGAAAGATAGACACCTGCAGACCTGTTTCACTGCCTGTGAAGCGACTCCCCTGCAGGTGGGGAGCCAGGGGCTCGAACCGGCTCACCACCTGGAACCGGGATCCTTAAGCCGGTCCTTGAGCTTTGCGCCACGTGCGCTTAGCCCGCTGCGCTACCGCCTGACTCCCGTCACTGCCCATTCTTTTAACCCACCTGGCAGACAGCGGCAGCAACAGGCACCTGGGGTGGGGGTGGGCAGGGGAGTGCTTGGGCAGCAGGTGGTGAGGGGACCCTGTCTTTCACAGAGAGCGTCAGGAGTCGAGTGGGAGCAGACAAGAGCCACCCCAGCAGGTGTGCAGCTATGTGAGCGAGGTGTGGCCGGGGCCAGAAGAGGACCCACCGGCTCCACTGCAAACTGGACCTCACCAGCTCCGTCCTCCACTGCAAACCGGACTGGACCCCACCAGCTCTGTCTCCCATCTCAAGCTGCACCCACTAGCTTATGTGCAGGGGCTGCCCCCGGCTGCTTTCTCCTCACGAGCTCATCTGCTCCCTGGCAGCTCCAGGAGCCAGGCGCCTTCACTTGGTCCCCTTTATCTTAGGATTCTGAAGTCTCCAGACTTCTTGTTTGTTGTTGTTATGACAGGACTTGTCCCTGCGGTGTGTCTGGAACTGCGTCCGGGCAGCCTTCCCAGCACCCTGAGGCCTCCGTCAGGCGTCCAGAGATACCCCTGCTGTGGGAGAGCAGGGCTGCTGGGTTTTCTCTTCCTTCAGACATATTAGGCCTGGAGTCCTGAGTGAAGCCTGCGCTTACTGGCCCTGAGGGTGTTCCTTGGATCTGCCACTCCTATATGAGGTTTTTAAATTAAAAAAAAATAATAAACATGTGCATAGAACTACTGCTGAGCTGTTAATCTTGTCAATTTTATTTTAGAGAGATTGAAACGGAGGGAGGGAGAGAGGAGAGAGACACCACAGCACTACGTCATTGTACATGGAGCTTCCCCTGGTGCGGCCCATGAAGCTCCCATGTGGTGCCAGGGCTCGGACCCAGAGTCTCACATGCTTGACCTGCCAAGCTATCTCCTGCCCCCTCCACTAGAACTCTTGACTCCAGGCCTATTAATTTCTCTCATGAATCTTAAGGTGGGGAGGAGTGTACTTCTGCACGTTTGGGTCCACATTCTTATTTTCAGGCTGTGGATGTGGTGAGGCTTATTTTGAAATAATTTGGACTTAAACAAAATTGCAGAAACAATGCAAAGAATTTCTGAATACGCGTCCTCCAGCTTCTTCAAATATCAACGTCTCCCACAGCCACAGGATAATTGTCAAAACCAGGATACTAAAACCAGTGACACAGTGACACCCTTGAACCTTCAGACGTCATCTGGAGTCCTTTCCCTGGGCTGTGGCTTCAGTTCAGGGTCATATTGGCCATTTTGGAATTACTGCACCTTAAAAAAAATAATGAGAAAGACCAGAGCTCTGCTCAGCTCTGACTGATGATGGTGCAGGGATTGAACCTGGGACCGCCACAGAGGCTCAGGCAGGAGACTCCTTTGCAGAACACTGCACTGTCTCCCCAGCCCCTTTTCTTTCAACTTTTTTTTTAAAAAATTTATTTTATTTTATTATTATTTTTTTCCCCTCCAGGGTTATTGCTGGGCTAGGTGCCTGCACCATGAATCCACCGCTCCTGGAGGCCATTTTTTCCCTTTTGTTATCCTTGTTGTTGTAGCCTTGCTGTGGCTATCATTACTGCCATTGTTGATGTCATTGTTGTTGGACAGGACAGAGAGAAATGGAGAGAGGAGGGGAAGACAGAGAGGGGGAGAGAAAGACAGACACCTGCAGACCTGCTGCACCGCCTGTGAAGCGACTCCCCTGCAGGTGGGGAGCCTGGGGGCTCGAACCAGGATCCTTACGCCGGTCCCTGCGCTTTGCGCCACGTGCGCTTAACCCACTGCGCCACCGCCCGACCCCCTATTTTATTATTTTTTAATATTTATTTCCTTTTTGTTGCCCTTGTTGTTTTATTCTTGTAGTTGTTGTTGTTATTAATGTCATAAATGTTGGATAGGACAGAAAGAAATGGAGAGAGGAGGGGAAGACAGAGAGGGGAAAAGATAGACACCTGCAGACCTGCTTTACAGCCCATGAAGCAAGCCACCTCCCACCCCTGCAGGTGGGGAGCTGGAGGCTTGAACCGAAGTCCTTCTGCCGGTCCTTGCGCTTTGTGCCACGTGCGCTTAACCCGCTGTGCTACTGCCCAATTCCCTTCTTCTAACTTCTGACTGAAGCCCTGATGCATTTGACTTCAAAGTCAACCAGAATTCTTGTTAAAGGTCGTTCACTGGGGCCAGCAGGAGAAATGCACGCCTTACCAGGCATGAGAACCCGGGTCCAAGACCCCACACCACACGGGAGGCAGCACAGTGGGTGGCGCTGAGATGTCTCTCCTGTCTGTCTCTAGGAATCTGCAGTGAGAAGCTTGGCGAGGGGGAGGCCCCTCAGCGGTGGTATCACACTCACAAGGCTCTCACTTCATTTACCAGCACATTAAAAATATCAGAAATGTGTTTATTGTTAATAATAACAAAGCTAAAGGTAAGTTTATGAGAAGCCTTGAGAGATTCCTGTTAACCTGATGTAATGTGTCTGCCTCAGGCTTCACAGCTAGCAGTGGGGTTCAGACCCCACTTCGGGGGACATCCCGAGGCCCCAGGCCAGCTCAGACTCCCTCTGCAGGGGCTTAGGGGTGAGAAGCCCTTCCCTCCCGTCTGCCCCTCTTGAGGAAGGTGTTTTGTACCCATGCAACTTAGATAATTTATTTGGATGAATTTGGCTGAGTATATTTTATAGAGGTTTTTTTTTTTTTTTCCTTCAAGATAAAACAGGTTCTTCAATAAAATGGAAATGTTGCAATCTTTTTCTGGCAATGCTCATTTCTCTTGTTGGGGGAACATCTGAGGCCAAATTTCTTTTTTTAAAAAAAATCAATTTATTAGATAGCAGAAAGAACCAGACATCACTCTGGTATATGTGCTGCGGGGGGATGAACTCAGGACCTCATGCTTGAGAGTCCAATGCTTTATCCACTGCGCCACCTCGCGGACCACTGAGGCCAAGTTTCAAACCGCTCAAATTGCAGTGGGCAGGTGGTATGGGAGTGCAACTGCTCAGCCAAACACCCTGCTTGCTATCAGCTGTGTTCTTGGGTTTTATTGACTGATTTTGACCAGAGTGCTGCTCAGTTCTGGCCCTGGGGGTGCTGGAGGTCGAAGTCCTGGTTGACTCTGACCCTCTGCTGAGCAGCTTCTATACCAAGGATGTCCTGGAGCCGGGGTGCATAGTTGTGCACCCAGTTTCTGGCCCTCCAAAAGTTCATGATCTAGTGAGCAATGAGCTCGGACACCAACATGCTGTGGCTGTTAATGGGACGGGTATGGACAAAGTATCACAGGAGTCTGATTCCTCCTTGGGGAAGGTCTGAGAGGCTCACGGAGAAGAGAGGAGCGGGGGGGGGGGGGGGGGGCACAGCCCAAGCAGAGAGCAAGCCTTAGGTCCAGGGCCCAGGACCATGGAGGTGTGGGAGGAGGCTGCAGTGAAGGGTGGGGTGCACCTCCCTGCAGAATGTGTCTGGGAGGTGTGTGGTGGGGACACAGTTTATTGCACTCCATTTTCTTCTACCATATCATTTTAATTAATGAGATAGACCAGAGCCCTGCTCAGCTCTGGCCTGTGGTGGCACTGGTGTTTGAACCTGGGCCCTCCGTGGACTTAAGTGTAAGTCTTGTGCATTCCCGTCACGCTGTCTCCTCTGCTCTACCATTCCAACTTATCTTTATAGATAGTCAAGACTCCGCTGCTCCCAGGCCTGTGTTTTCTTCCTTTTAAATATATATATTTTTCACTGCCACCAGGGTTATCGCCTGGGCTCGGTGCCAGCACTGTAAATCCACTGCTCCAGATGGCCACTTTTTCCCTTTTTCCCCCTTTATTATACTTGATCGGACAGAGAGAAATTGAGAGGATGGGTGTTGGTATGCATGAGACCCCTTCTGTTTCATTTGGTTTAAATCCCCCCTGCTTAACACTATTCTATTTACATAACCACTTCATTCTATTTACATAACCACTGTTAACAAGTTCCACCCTCCCTCCAGGGCATTGGTGGTTCAGTGATAGGATTCTCGCCTAATCTGCCCCCTCCTTGTCACACTCTGATTTTTACCAGTCACTTTTCTCTCCACCCTCTCTATGTCACATCCTGTTTCCACCCTACTTGGCAAGTATATATAAAGACAGCATTGTGAGTTTTAGGGTACTTTAGTTTAGCTTAGCTCGGCTTAGATTGTGCTGCGTCCTGCATGAATAAAGAGATACTGCCTACAGCTCAACCGTGAGTCCCTGGTCGTCTGTTACCCGCCCGTGAAGCCAGCCCGGCGAAAACAACCTAACCCAGCGAAAACAACAGATGGGGAGACAGAGGAGGAGAAGGGACACCAGTAGGCCTGCTTCACTGCTCATGACAGGACCCCCTGCAAGTGGGGAGTGGGAGCTCAAACCCAGGTCCTGGCACATGGTGATGTGCGCACTTAGTTGGGCACCTCAGCCCGGCCCCGTTTCAATCCTCTTTCATACAGACAGTGAGGAGAGACAGAGAAAGAGGGAGAGTCCGCAGCACTGTTCCACCAGCATGGAGCTTCCCCTGGTGTTGGGTGACCCCATGTGGTGCTGGGGCTTTCACCTGGGGGGTTCACCCTGCCAGGTGTGCTATCTCCCAGCCCCTATCATGTATACTTAAGTCAGGATATGGAGGATGCCTGACGCACAGCAGACGCTCCCACGAGCCTCTGTGTGCTAGACAGTGGGGTCCCTCCAGCCCCACAGCAGGAAGTGAGGCCTGGGCCTGTCTTTATCTCGGCCACCCAGCCCGGGAGCTTCCAGGGTGATCACAAAGGCCACTTGCTGAAACTGAGTTTTTATTCCAAACGACTGTCGTGTTGTGTCTAGACAGACAATGGCTGAACAGTCTGCTGAACGGGAAATGAGAAGTGGCTGACAGGAGGGTGGGGGAGGTGGCACCAAGGTGGCACAGGAGGCCCACCAAGGGACCGCTGTCCCCACACCCTGGAAGCTCGGTTGATGTGGAAACAAGAGAAGGAAAGAAACGGAAACCCCCCACAGAACCCAAGCCTCACACGCCCACACGCCCTGGAGGAAGTGGGGAAGGGCTCTTGGCCAAATGTTCGGGTCTTGAGGAGGGCTCCTTCCAGCTGCAAAGTTACAGGACAAAAGTAGAGGCAGTGGCCACGCCAGCTTGGAAGAGCTGCCATCCATCATGGAGGTAATGTCCCTGCAGACACAGACGACCCGGCCACCTGCAGAGGAGGGCTGAGGCCTCTGGCGTCGGTCGGACGTAGGGGCCTCACCGCCGGAAGGCGCTGGAACCTGCTGGATGCGTGGGGGCGGCCCGGGGGCTACTGCTCCTCCTTGCCAAGGCCCAGGCTGCCCTTCTGCACCTCCAGCTCCTCGGCGTTGACCATCGACGGGTCAATGGCGGCGTATTTGGTTCCGTGGAATTGCAGCAAATGGATCTGTGGGAACACAGAGGCGGACTTTCACTCTGACTTTGGGGAACGCGGTTTTCTAAAATGTGGGGTTTTTTAAGATTTATTTTTATTATGTATTACTAAGTGGGGGTAGGTAGCATAATGGTTATGCAAAACGATTCTCATGCCTGAGGCTCCAAAGTCCCAGGTTCAATCCCTCACATTACCATAAGCCAGAGCTGAGCAGTGAGTGCCGGTTTAAATATATATATACATATTTTTAAAATATTGTTCTGGTGTTGCCAGGATCTTATGCACGTTTTTGAGTTGGCATTTTTAGACAGAGACAGGAAGAGAGAGAGCGGGCATAAGCCACAGCACTGAAGCCTCCCCAAGAACTCCCATACTCCTGTGTGGTGGGTGTGTCGGGGGTTCGAGCCCAGGCTGCACAGGTGGCAAAGCAGACGCATCCCCAGGTGAGCTATTCTTCCAGTCCCCAAACTGACTGATCTGACGAGAAAGAGGGAAAGGAGAGCCCTGCTCAGCTCCTGCGTATGCCAGTCAGTGAGTCCTGTGCGTCATGTGCTGAGCCGGCTCCCTGGCCCTAGAGCCAGAATTTAAACACCGCGTGGTTCACGCGGACGCCTGGCACTAAGGCTACTGAGCGACAGATGGATACTAGAGAATTTGAAAACTGGGGACAGTCACAGAAGGGTTTCTCCAAACCGCAGTGTGGTGGCAGCCTTTGTTCTCCCGCACGCCCCAGCTCCTCTGTCCTAACTCTGGGGTGTGTCTGGGCACCAACGCTTCCCTAGGCCAGATCTCTCTTAGGGCCCTAGGTCACGAGAAGGACAGGGCCAGGGCCATGACAGTGTGACTAAGATGTGACACTTCTCGCCAAGCTCCCAGCACAGTGGTTGCTCTCACTCTTCCTGTGCCGCCACTGGGGGGTCTCAAGTGTCCGGGCTGCGGGGGCCTCACCTGCACATAGAGGTTCACCTCGGCGCTCCTGCACAGGTAAGGGAAGTTGCCCCCCGTTTTCAGGTGGGCCCTCCGGGCGCTCGGGTACAGCTTGTACATCTCTTCCTTGGCTTCGGTCGAAAGTGCGCTCTGGTCAAACACCTGGTAGGAGAACACGAGGCTGAAACCGAGGGCGTCTGACCGCAGGGGGAGGGAGGGGACTCCTCCCTGGGAAGGGACCCTGCCGAGCTCTCCCTGCATGCAGGCCACCCTCCTGCTGACCCCTTGCGGCTGGAGATGCCAGCTAAGTCCCCAGGGCATTAGTGGAGATACCAGTTAACTTTAGAAAGATCACGAGCGGCTGGAAGGTGGTGCAGTGGCAGTGCAAAGCATGAAGAGGTTCTGGGTACAATCGCCATCACCACATACTCCAGAGCTCTGGTGTCTCCTCTCTCTCTCAACTCTAAAATAAACACAAAGACCACAACGTTTGAATTTAGGAATAAATCCATTTTTGAGGTTAACTGACTCAATGATTAAAATAAGAGCTCTTTCAAATCTACTAGGACAGGCATGGATGGCGAGGTGTGGAAATACCAGGCAGTGAGCACACTGCAGGAGGGCTTGTGAAACGGCAGCGTGGCTGCTGGGCCGGGCTCTCAAGAAGCGAAACACATGGCCAGCAACTCCCCTTCCTTCACAGACAGAAGGAGAGACAGCAGGAACTCACATGGTATCTGCACCCCCAGCTCACAGCAGCGTTATTTTCAATGGCCAGATGAATGGATTTCAAAAGGTGAGGTATGTGTGTGTACACACTCACAAACACACACACACCCAGTGGAATATTCTTCAGCTAAGAGGGAAATGCCTTTCTAGCATCAGCTACAGCGGGGCTGAACCTGAGAACGTTATGAGAGGCAAAACAAGCCGGAAACAACAAAGATAAAGATGATTTGATTCCATTGACAGGAAGACAGCAGATTCACAGAGACAAGAGTGGGCCAGAGGCTGTGGGGGGGTGGGAGGGGGAGCTAAGGAGTACAGAGTTGCTGCTTGGGACAGAAAAAGATTCCAGGGAGTCGGGCGGTAGCGCAGCGGGTTAAGCGCACGTGGCACAAAGCACAAGGACCCGATGTAAGGATCCCGGTTCGAGCCCCCGGCTCCCCACCTGCAGGGAAGTCGCTTCACAGGCGGTGAAGCAGGTCTGCAGGTGTCTTTCTCTCCCCCATCTTCCCCGCCTCTCTCCATTTCTCTCTGTCCTATCCAACAACGACAACATCAACAACAACAACAACAATAAAAAACAAGGGCAACAAAGGGGAAAATAAATAAATAAAATATATTTAAAAAAAAAAGAAGAAGAAGAAGACTCCGGAAGTGGATTAATGGCAATGAGCGCGTGTGGTGACGCACTTAACGCCACTGAACTAACTGTACATGGAAAGAGAATGGGACCTGCTCAGACTCCAGTGATGCCAGTTTACAGTCTTATCTCAGCTTCAGGTCTCCGGGCACTGCAGTATGCTCAGATGGTGAGTAAAAAGTAAAGATTATTTATTTTCATGAGAGAGACCAGAGCACTGCTCAGCTCTGGCCTAGGGTGGTGCTGGGGACTGAACCTGGGGCCTCAGGAGTGGAAGTCGGCTGTGCCACCAACAGGCAACCTCCCCCGCCCCACGCGGTGGGTTTAGTTACACGTTTTTCAGTGCAAATTATGCGGGTTACGAAGTGAGCTTCTGTGCTGACTGGACTTAATGTGACTGGATTCTCTGCCCACAAAGGCCCCTTCTCTTGGGTGCTCAAGCAGACTGCCTAGTGGTTTTGCAAAAAGACTCTCATGCCTGAGGCTCCAAAGTCCCACGATCAATCCCCCACACAATTATCAGCCAGAGCTGGGCAGGACTCTGAGTGAGAGAGTGAGAGAATGAAAGAAAGACAACCCCCAAACGGTGAGGATCGCCAAGTTTGTTTACATTTCTTTTGACTTCAATGATGTTCTTCCTGACAGGAAAAACAGAGTGAGCAA
Organism: Erinaceus europaeus; assembly: GCF_950295315.1. Classification (NCBI taxonomy): domain Eukaryota; kingdom Metazoa; phylum Chordata; class Mammalia; order Eulipotyphla; family Erinaceidae; genus Erinaceus; species Erinaceus europaeus. Next base: position 3,864,626 of record NC_080177.1, on the reverse strand, counting down.
GAAATAGTCTTTGGATTTGAGAAAAGTGGAGGGGGAGGGAGGAGTAGTAAAAACCTAAGAAAAACCTGGGATAGCACTTGAAGAGGCACATCGAGAAGAGGGAGCGTGAGAGGAAGCTTACGTCCATGATGGTCACAGGAACGTCCCGGATTTTGTGAGGCTCCACATAAGAATTCTGACAGTTGAGGGTGAGTCTGGAAGCCAGTTCGCTCTGGCCCAAGCTCTCCAGCTGTGGAAGGAGCATGGCACGGCATCTGAGTCCATTTCGTTCTCTGCACCGACGCTAAAGGCCAGGACTCACAGAGGCGGGGTTGTGCATGGCGGGGCCAGAGAGACCCCTAGTGAGTCTGAGTGAACGGGAACTGGGAGTCTGTCTGTCCCAGGGACCTGGCCTTCCAGAGCCCTCACCCCACAGTGCCTCTCCAATTCCTGCAGCCCTGAGGAGGCAGGAGGCAGGAGGCAGGAGCCAGGAAGCAGAGTCAGGGGCCCCACCAGCCCGGCCACTCCCCCGGAGAGTCTGTAGACCGGCCCTAACAGATCAGTCAGAGGAGGCGGGTGAGGTGGGGAGTGGAGAGAAGCACACATCCCCAAGGCCTGAGTCTGGGGTTCTAGACCCCGGCCTGGTGAGAGGCCCTGGAATCTGTATTCCTGAAAGCGCCCCTAAGTAACTCTGACAGGAGCAGCTGAGGGAGCACCAGTGGGGCCCAGCCCTGCCTGCGTGGACGCCAAAGCCCCCAGCCCGCCATGCTTACCCTGTCCACCATGAAGTCAATGGCGTCGGCCATCAAGGGGTCCACGGGGCCAGATGAGAAGTTTCCCAGGACAATTTTTTTAAGCATAAATGATGGCATCAGCCAAAAGCTGGAAAACAAAGACTCGGTCACTCGCGCTTCTAAGACGACACTGACCCTGGGCTTCCTCCTGCCTCCTGAGACGAGCTGCCGAGGCAGCTAGTTTGTGCACACCCTTCACGAGCTCCTAAGAAGCTGTGGCTTTAGATGACCATTCTTAGGGGCCAGTGGTGGCGCACCTGGTTGAGCGCACACGTCACAGTGCACAAGGACCCAGGTTCAAGCCCCTGGCCCCCACCTGCAGGGGGAAAGCTTTGCGAGTGGTGAAGCAGGGCTGCGGTGTCTCTCTGTCTCTCTATTTCCCCCTCTCTCTCGATTTCTTACTGACTATATCCAATAAATAAAGATAAATAAAAAAAAAAGAAATGTAAAAAAAAAGATGACCAATCTTTCACTTGGAGATTTGGAGTGTATAAGGGATCTTTTAAAATGCTTTCCTCTCTGAGACAGCTAGTCTGATAAATCCAAGATGGGGGTGGGGGATCTCTGCCCCACTGCTGGCGGAAATGCAGGCTGGGGCCCCGCAGGAAGACTGTATGGGCAGTCCTTACACAAACAAAAACGGACTCACCTTCAGAGCCAGTGAGCCCACTCTTAGGCATTTATCCAAGGACACTTAAACACTGATCTGAAGGGACACACACCCCTCTGTTCATAGCTGCAGTAGCCAGAGTGGAAGCAGCCTAAATGCCCATCTACAGATGTCTGGCTAAAGAAGTTATGGGATACAGACTCCATGGAATACTACTCTGCAATCAAAAACGACGATGTTGTGTCCTTTGGGACAAACTGGATGGAGCTGGAGGTGATGATGTTTGGTGAAATAAGTCAAGAGATGAAAGATAGCTACCAGGTGACTTCACTCATGAGGAATCTAGAGACCCGATACACATGAACTTGCAAAAAGAAAGAAAGAAAGAAGCCAGCAGTTTCTAAGACTTGTGTGAGACTCTGGCGGTGACCTTTGGGAGATGGGAGGGTGAGGACACAGAACTCCGGCGGTGGGTGGCGGCTGTGATGAGAAACTCCTCACTGTGATCTTACAACCATGTGAAAATCACAAAGTTTTTAAAAAGGTGCACATACAGAAAAGTAAAAACAGTTGAGTCAGGGGGAAAAAAAGATTTATGCAGAGAAAGAGAAAAACAGCTGGTATAAAAAAATAAATTAAAAACAACAACAAAATAAAAACACACATGCCCCAAGTTAGAGCCGACTTCTAGCAGCTGAGTCACATGTCCAGATGCCCCAGGGAAACAGCTCGGGACGGCAGAGCGCAGGCCTTCCATGCCTGAGGTTGCTGGCTCCTCCCCTGCACTGTATGTCCCAGAGTGTCTTCCCTGCCCTGGCTTTTCTCTCTCTTGTGTGAAAATGTTCTCATCACCAAGGTGAGCCTAGTCACTGGGTAAAGCCCAGGCTTGCAGGCACGGAAGGAGAGTCTGTCGAGTGGCTCTGAGCTGCCAGGAGCAGCTGCACACGGGATAAAGTGAGCAGATCAACTCCCAGATCAATGATGGCGAGGCTCTGAGGAAGCTTCAGGCTGCCCCAGGGCATGTCTGACTTTCTGAAGAGCAGAGGAACCTGCTGGGAGGTGAGAAGCCCTGTCTCTCCATTTCAGGGAGCTGTCTCGAGGAATGACCCAAAGAGGGGACGGTGAGAGCCACCTGCACGAAGATTTCCAACAGGATGTGATGGAAAAGTGAGAGAAGCCAGCCGCTTAGAGGAGCCGTCCGCCAACACACAGGACGGCAGGTATGCATGAGACAGCAAGAGGCATGGCGGCAGCACCTGTGTGGACCAGCTACGTGTACAGAGGCAGGAGCCTGACCGCCCAGGCACCCAGAGTCACGACTTGCCCAATTCTAAGTTCACTCAGTTCTTTTCTCAAGAAATATGACTGCGGGAGTCGGGCGGTAGCACAGCGGGTTAAGCGCACATGGCACAAAGCGCAAGGACCGGCTTAAGGATCCTGGTTCGAGCCCATGGCTCCCCACCTGTTGTAGAGCCAGATGTACAACATCTGGCTCTACAACACCCACCTGCAGGGGAGTCGCTTCACAGGCGGTGAAGCAGGTCTGCAGGTGTCTGTCTTTCTCTCCCCCTGTCTTCCCCTCCTCTCTCCATTTCTCTCTGTCCTGTCCAACAACGACGACATCAGTAACCACAACTACAACAACAATGAAAATACAAACAAGGGCAGCAAAAGGGAAAATAAGTAAATAAATATAAAAAATATTTTAAAAAAAGAAATGTGACTGTTTCTAATTTTAAAAGTCTGGGTTGGTTTCAGAATAGAGAAGTAGGCATGAACTCCTCCCTGACCACAGCAGACCGACTGACCGACTGACAGACAGACGGACACACACACACCCAGGCTGAAGGAAAATGAGCACTCTGGCTGAGCGCGGGTCTCACCTGTTTGCAGTCCAGGTCTGGTTAAAGATAGAGGTGTCACTGAAGGAGTTACAGAGGATCAGGGAGTGGACTCGGGGAGACTTGTGGGTGTATTCTGCGAATTTCTGGGCCAAGAAGCCTCCCAAGGAAGCTCCGAACAGATGAACCTAAGGGAACACAAGGAACGTCCTAGACAGTGGTCAGTGTTGACCACAAGTTGTGAGGCTCGGGTGGGGCGTAGTGGATGAGGTGCTGGACTGTCAAGCATGAGGTTCTAGGTTTGATCCCTGGCATAGCACACATGACAGAGTGATACTCTGGCCTCCGTTCCCTATCTCCTCTCTCATTAATGAATAAATAAATCTAAAAACCAAAAAGTTGCCTTAATAATTGCCAAACGTAGAATATCATGTCATCAGTCGCCACTAGACTAAATTATCTACAGCTGGCAGGAATTTAAGAAACAGTGTAGTTAAGGGGCCAGGCAATGAGGCACCCAACTAGGCACATGACAGGACACAAGGACCCAGGTTCAAGCCCCTGGTCCCCACCTGCAGGGAGAAAGCTTCACAAGTGGTGAAGCAGGGCTGCAGGTGTCTCTCTGTCTCTTTCCCTCTCCGTCACCCCCTCCCCTCTTAATTTCTGTCTAAATTCTGTCTAATAAATAAATAAAAAGGCACAGTGTATTTAGATGCACTTTATAGACCCTGTGAAGAAAGTGAACCATGTACACATAATCATATAGGTTACAGAAACGCTGGGGCTTGCTGTAGCTTAGTGTTAAGACTGCAGGCATCACAAGTGTGAGTGAGGTAAGTTCCGGGTTTGATCCCCAGCACCAAAAACAAAACAGAAGGGGCGAGGTGGTGGCATGCCTGATTGAGTGCACACGTTACAATGCACAAGGATATGGGTTCAACCCCACGTAGTCCCCACCTGCAGGGGGAAAGCTTCACAAGTGGTGAAGCAGGGCTGTAGGTGTCTCTGTTTCTGTCTCTCTCCCTATCATCCCCTTCCCTCTTTATATCTGGCTGTCTCAATCCAATAAATAAATAAAGATAAAAAATAATAAAACAATAGAAATGTCTTCCAATTTCATGAGGAAATGAACCCATCAAAAGTTCTTGACTGAGAGAACTGTGATCCAGTCCCTCCACTCCCGCTGATCTGAAAGCCTGGGCCCACACAAAGGCTCACAGACCAGGGCAGTGCTTGATGTCAGTGCTCCTCCCAGCAGCAGTTGGAAAGTGGAAACAAAGGAGTCATCCAAACAATGAAATACTCAACAGGGGGGGGGGGGAAGGAATGAACGGCTGATCTCTTGGAGGTAGTGGATGAACCTTGTAAACACTAAGCTAAGTGGGGAAAAAAACAGATGCTTGCCAAAGACAGCACACTGCATGATTCCACGGACATGAAACAGCCCGATGGGCAAATCCAGGGAGACAGGAAGTGGACTGGGCTGCCGGGGGCAGGGGTTACTAAGGAAGGAAGGTGGGGCTTTTCGGGGTGGTGTGCTGATGCAACGATGGTTCTGCAGACTGCAGTGGGGTGGTGCGTCTCTGTGAATTCAGGCAACACTGTTAGTCACTGTGAGCGGCTCGGAACGTGGACTGAATCCCCTAAGAGCTGCTGTTCAGTCACACAACAACAGCCGAAGGCTCGTTCAGGCCACGTGGCGGGGATACTCACTTTATCCAGCTGGAGGTGGTCGAGCAGCTTTCTGAACCCGTCGCAGAACTCCAGGTGGTCCCAGTACACTGGGTACTGCAGCTGAAACACCATCGAGGGCTTGAGCTCAGTTCACAGGCCAAGGAAAAGGCAGCTCCTCTGCCCACACCATTCAGGCTGCGTGTACTCACGCTTCCCAGCCAGCCACCCGGGCCTCCGTCACAGGTGTGCCAAGAAGCTCCCCCCTTCTCCTGAATGCCACATGTTCCCACTTCACCAAACAGACCCTCTGAACGGGAGATTCCAGCAAACTCCCTCTAGGCATACTGGGTGAGCAGCCCCTTCACGGCGGCTTCCCTCCAAACTGCTGAGAAACTCGCCAGATCTGGGCAGGCAGAGCAGAAACCACCCCAGTAAAGATTTTCCCCTGAAACTCAAGTTCTTTTTTTTTTTTCCAAAGTTTTTTTTAATATTTATTTATTTTCCCTTTTGTTGCCTTTGTTGTTTTTCATTGTTGTTGTAGTTATTATTGTTGTTGCTATTGATGTCGTCATTGTTGGATAGGACAGAGAGAAATGGAGAGAGGAAGGGAAGACAGAGAGGGGGAGAGAAAGACAGACACCTGCAGACCTGCTTCACCGCCTGTGAAGCGACTCCCCTGCAGGTGGGGAGCCGGGGGCTCGAACCAGGATCCTTACGCGGGTCTTTGTGCTTTGCGCCACGTGCGCTTAACCGCTGCGCTACCGCCCGGCTCCCCTGAAACTCAAGTTCTATCTGAATTGGGGGGGGAATCCCCTCTCTTTTCATAGCGTCTTTTATTGATTTTAATACCGTCCGGTACTTCCTGTTTTACTTTTCCTTCCTCCAGTCTCTCTCTTGTTCATGCAAGAAAATAAGTAACTCCTGCATGAGCTTTCTTCTTTAAAAAATTTCTTTACCGGGAGAGGAATGTTTTACAGTGACAGTAAATGCAATAGTCTATACACGCATAGCATTTCTTAGTTTTCCACGTAACAATACGACCCCCACTAGGTCCTCTGTCATCCTTTTCACATGACTTCTCTTCACTTTAAAAATTAATTATAGGAGGCCAGGAGGCAGTGCAGCAGATTAGAGAACCCGTGTTAAGGATCCCGGTTCGAACCCCTGGCTCCCCACCTGCAGGGGAGTCGCTTCACAGGTGGAGAAGCAGGTCTGCAGGTGTCTGTCTTTCTCTCCCCCTGTCTTCCCCATCTCTCTCGATTTCTCTCTGTCCTTTCCAACAACGACAGCAATAACAACAATAGTAACAATGGCAACAAAAGGGGAAAAAATAGCCTCCGGGAGCAGTGGTTTTGTAGTGCAGGCACCGAACCCCAGTGATAACCCTAGAGGCTAATAACAATAATAACAACAACAACAACAACAACAACAATAACTGGGCTGGGGAGATAACCTAATGGTTCTGCAAAGATACCCTCATGGCTCAGGTTCCAAGGTCTCTGGTTCAATTCCCTACTCTGGCATAAAACCAGAGCTGAGCAGGGCTCTGATCTCTTTCTCTCTCAAATATATTTATCTTCCTCTCTGTATCTCTCTCATTTAAATAAAATATTAAAATAATGACTTTTCAGAAAGTAGCATAGAGTGGATAGAGTGTTGGACTTGCCAACATAAGGTTCTGAGTTCAGTCCCCTGCATCACATGTGCCAGATGATGCTCTGGTTCTCTCTTTCTATCCCCCCATTAATAAATCTAGGGGAAAATTTTCACCTCAGTTTAAAAGAAGCACCCACGGAGCACAAGAAGCACAAAATGTGAACGTGAATCCGAACAGAGACTGGTCAGTACTCACGGCGATCACCCGGTAGCCCCAGGCCGTCAGGGCCAAGATCTGCCGGAAGAAAACGTCTGCGGTGCCGCTGACTGGGGGCAGGAAGATGAGTGGGCAGCGGATGTTCCTGGGGCCAGCGTCGTACAGCGACCAGATCTTGCTGTCGTCATCGTCCACGATTATCTGGAGGGAAAGGCACGAGGGAAGCCACATGGATTTGCTTCTTGATGTTGTTAATGACCTATGATTCCCTGAGTCTTATTTTACACGCTGTTAGGTCAACTCAGCATTTCACATGTTATTCTGTTGTCGTCCCCTAGCCCCTTCCAGACGTGCGGGGGAGAGGAGTATAGTGGGGAGAAGGCTTGTGGGTGGTCAGTTTCCATAGTTTTTCCCCAGAGCTGGTCCAGAGGCCTGGCTGGGCTGAGGAGGAGTAAGAAATAAGAACAGATGCCTGGGAGTCGGGCGGTAGCGCAGCAGGTTAAGCGCACGTGGTGCAAAGCGCAAGGACCGGCATAAGGATCCTGGTTCAAGCCCCCGGCTCCCCACCTGCAGGGGAGTCACTCCACAGGCGGTGAAGCAGGTCTGCAGGTGTCTGTCTTTCTCTCCCCCTCTGTCTTTCCCTCCTCTCTCCATTTCTCTCTGTCCTATCCAACAACAATGGCATCAACAACAACAATAAAAAAGAGCAACAAAAGGGAAAATAAATATTTTAAAAAACTCAAAAAAAAAGAACAGATGCCTGACCCAGGGTGTAAAGAAACAATGGGCATAGATGGTATCACTCAGAAGCTTCTGGAACTGGACTGGAACCTGCTCTGGGAAATAAGAGTTCCAGGGAAGATGACTGACAGAGGAAGTGACTGTAGGCAGAGGGTTCACAGCGTGACTCCCTGCAAGTCTTCAGCCAGAAGGACAGGAAAGTACTTTTAAAAAAATTATTTATTCTTTTTATTGCCACCAGGGTTACTGCTGGGGCTCGGTGTCAGCACTACAAATCCACTGCGTTTTTTTCTATTTTATTAGATAGGACAGAGAGGAATTGAGAGGGGAGGGGGAGATAGGGAAGGAGAAAGAGAGATACCTGCAGACCTGCTTCACTGCTTGTGAAGCCTCTCCCCTGCAGGCGGGGAGCTGAGGTTTGAACTGGGCCCTTGCAAATGGTAGCATGTGAGGAAAGTACTTTTTAACCAAACAGGGGGGATGGAGGCCACAGAGAAGGGACACATGTGGCAGAGGGCAGTGTCTCTGCCACCAGGTACCACTACAGACTACTCAGTCTGGTGTGGGAAGCCGGCAGAGACAAAATGTTTTTTTTTGGGGGGCGGGGGGGCAAGGAGGTGGGGGTAAGGAAAAGCATCAGAAAGCTCCCTGAGGCACAGTGGCTAGAGCGCTGGCCTTAAAAGCATGAGGTCTTGAGTTTAACCCTCAGCACTGCATGTACCAGAGTGATGTCCTGGTTCTCTATCAGTGAAATAAATGAATCTAAAAAGCAAAGAAGGAAGAAAGGAACAAAAGTCCTGCTTTAGTGACTAACAGGAAAGGATGGGCTGAGGCCAGTCAAGGGCTCGGCCCAGACTGGGTAAGTGGTCGGTGCTCAGTGCTGTCTGTTATTCCACTGCAAGTCAACACTTGTCCTGCTTTACACTAATTAAAGAGCGGGGGCCCCCAGGTGCTGGCTTCTGAGTGGCCTGCAGTGAGCCCTGTGGTAGCAGTGAAGAGTCAGGGTCACTGGCAAATGGGGCGAAGTCCAGAGGGGCCCCGCAGGTCCCAGGTGGTAACGTGGGCTCACCTCGCGGCTTTGCCCTGGGTATTTCATCACTCGCATTCTTGCTGTTCCTGTTTCTGTCCCTTTCCACGAGGCTTGTGGTAAAACATGTCTTACTGGCCTTTGACATGCACACAGTAAACCCCAATCTTACAAAACCCCAGAGAGATGAACAGTATCTTCTGAATCGAAGCTATAAATACTTAAAAGGTTACACGACATTTCTACTTCTTCGGGGCTCCCTGAACAGCCACCTTCTCAGAATTCCTATAGCAGATAAACTCCTTGAGAATTTTAAATCTAGCTTCACAAATTTCTCCTTCTCCTTCTCCTTCTTCTTTTTTGGTATCATGAAATTGTATGCAAAAGACGCTGAGTAGACAGAATAATGGTCATGGAAAAAAGCATTTCATGTCAAGGTGTCAAAGGACCCAGGTTCAACCAGGGTTCTACCAACACCATAAGACACAGCTGAGTAGTGCTCTGGTAAAAGAAAGAAAGGGAGGGAGAGAGGGTGGGAGAGAGGGAGGAGGAAAGGAAAAAGGAAGAAATTGTAGGCAGACTTGTGGTTCCAAACTGAGGTAACAACTGGAGAAAGTTCTTGAAACTCTTCGTGACTCAGAATACTGAGCTGAAGCCGGGTTGAACTGGGTGGTGAGCCAGCCTGCTGAGAACAGAGCTCAGCAGTGCAGTGCCTGCTTTGAACATATAAGGCTGCTGTGGGGGAAGACAGTATAACGGTTCTGCAAAGAGACTCTCATGCTTGAAGCTCCAAAGTCCCAGGTTGAATCTCCTGCACAAGCCAGAGATATGCAGGAAAAAAAAAATTTCAAAAAAATGATGCCCCAGATTCAACTTCCAGCACTGGGGATGGGGGTATGGAGAATGGCAGCTCATGTGAATTTCTTGAGGGCATATGACAAGACAGAGGGCCCAGAAGCCAGCTCTCCTCAGCTTGACACTGGTTTTCTGGATGTGGAAAAAGAAGGGGGGGGGGGCTCCCCTATGGTCAGCAGCAAGCACTTCCAGCTTCAGGATCTGCTCAGTCTCATCTTAAACCAGGCCCTTCCAGCCTGTGTGGCCATTGGTGCGTGGCTCCGGAGGGACCCTAGCCTTCTCGTCTGGGCAGTGTGTGCACGGCCCGCCATGCTGGACAGCTGCAGGGGGGCAGTTCCTCCCCCAGAGCAGGAGTTCGGTCTGAACTGGGAGAACTGTGTTTCACGCCAGGGAGGCTCTGACATGATGAACTCAGACCTGCCTGGTCCTCACCCCCACAGCTGCCCACCGAGAGGAAACAAGGCAGAGTCCCAGTCCCCTGACACTTCCGTGAGGGCAGCGGGCCAGGCTTCACTCTGACTGGATGGTCCTCAAACATCTGCAACTGGGATTCATCCGGAACCCAGGATTGAGAGTGAAACTTCAATTTAAATGTTTGGTGTCTGTGGACATTCCAGGCAAATAAAGTGCCCAGGAGATGACTCACTGGGGACAGAGAGAGGAACTGTGGCATGACCCCCTCCTCATAAGCCCCACGCCATGAGGAACAGGAAAATGCTTTTTTTTTCCCTTCCCTCAGAGCACTGCTCAGCTCTGGTTTATGGTGATGCTGGGGTTGAACCTGGGACCTTGGAGCCTCAGGCATGAATCTGTTTACATAACCATCATGCTATCTATCTCCTGCCCCAGAACCTGACTGCAAAGCCTCCTCAGCTGCTGCTCCATGGGATTCCACTAGGCTCTGGAAAGGAGAGGCCGTCCCGTCCCCGCTAGCCGGCGCCTGTAAGCATGCCGAGGAGGTGAGGCGCATCATCCTACTTCCGCAGAAGCCGACTGCAGCTGCCAGGGTAAACTATAGGCTCTCCCTCGGCCGGTTGAGCCTCGGCAGTGATCTTTACCCCCAAGCGCCACAAGAGCTTGGCAGACAAATCACCCACAAAAGCAGACGGGAGCACAGAGGAGGGGTGTGGTGGGAATGTGCTTACCTTTTTCAGGGGGACCGTGCTTCGGAACCAGTTATAATCGGGGGAGACTTTGATCTCTCCCATGGTGAGCTGAAGCTACGGAGGTTTTACCCTGAAAGGCAAAGCACGTGAGGTCTCAGATCAGAAATTCAGGTTAATGTCAAAGCTAAAGGCAAGTCTAGTCTTGCTACACTAGTGACGTTTCAAAGGATGAAACCAAGAAGTGGGTTCTTTCACCTGTGGGCATACACTTAACTCCAGAAGGACGTGTGCTGAAACCCTGTCATCACAGAGCGTGGAGGGGCACTAAGCCATCATTATTCCAGCCCCCTTCAGTCACTGAAAGAGGTATTTGGTCTAGAAAATGCTAGGCAGGGGCAGGGGGAGATAGCCTAATGGTTATGGAAACAGACTCTTATGCCTGAGACTCCAAGTCCCAGGTTCAGTCCCCAGCACCACCATTAACCAGAGCTGAGCAGTGCTCTGGTTTAAAAAAAAGAAAAGAAAAGAAAAAATAACGTGGGGCTGGGTGGTGGCATACCTGGTTGAGCACACGTTACAACGCGCAAGGACCTATGTTCGAGCTCCTGGTCCCCACCTGCAGGGGGAAAACTTCATGAATGGTGAAGCAGGGATGCAGGTGTCTCTCTGTCTCTCTCCTCTACCACTCCATTCCCTCTCAATTTCTGCCTGTCTCTTTCCAAAAATAAATAAAGATAATTTAAAAAGAAAGAGAGAAAGAAGAGAAAATGTTAGGCAGGAGTTATTCCTTTTGGCAACAGCTCAATAATCTAAGGAAATATTCCTGAGAGAAGCAGAAGGAAAAAGCCACAAGCAGAGCAGAGAGCTCATGCAGTCGTGGCTCCCAATCACGCCCCAGGAAGCCCCAAGTTAGCGCCAGTGGGCTTTAACTCAGGCCCTCACTGCAGTTCCTTCTTTAAGGCCAAGTGCAGGAGAACCAGTGGCTGGGAGGCGGCTCAGTGGCACAGAGCAGGACTCCCATGTGTGACGTCCTAGGGCAGCGCTCACCACACAGCAGGCTTTTTCAAAGATGATTTGTGACAGAGAGCAGAAAGAGAACCAGAGCATCACTCTGGCACATGTGATGCCAGGGATCAAACTTGGGACCTCGCGCCCAAGAGCCTGGCGCTTTATCCACTGGGCCATAGAGCCGCGGGCACCGCACAATAGGTGTTACTGACAACTAATGAATGCCTCTATGCTAACAAGACCACTCCAGGCCATTATGGAGGGGTGGCGACCACGAGCGCTGTCTGGGCATCTTCCGGGTAAGGCTGCCCCTCTGCCTAGGCATCTGCTAGGAGGCCCCCGCCCGTTTCCAGACTAGTGTTATCAAATGAGGGACTTCTGCCCACTGAGCTGCAAGGGTTCAAATATCACCTCTGTAGCCTGTCTTCCGTCACGAGCGGGTTAGAAGGGTTTAGACTCTAGGGCTTAACTGTCCTGCGAGAGGGGGTGTTCCACCTGGCCAGGACCAGGGGATTGTGACCTTCACGGAACTTGTCCTCCCTGCCCCTCAGGAACACAGGGCTCTCTCAGCAGAGTCAACTGTCCCCACTAACGTTGGGGAGCTGCTGAAGAGAACCCCAAGGGGACGGCAAACACGCACAGCTGACGTTAAACTTGGCTTGCGATTCTGACGCTGTAATAACAGTCTCTGCTCTCAAGGCTCAGGCGGTGCTTCTAGCAAAGCTTACTCTCTACAACCCCAAAGGAGTCAGTCTACACTGAGAATCAGTGTGCTCAAATATAGTTACTGTCCAAACCGAAAGAAACAAAGCCATTCTTCAGGCCCAGGAGTAGGCCCCAGTGGATAAAGCACTGGATTCTTAAGGATGAGGTTCCAAGTTCAATGCCCAACACTGCATATGCCAGAGTGATGCTCTGGGTCTCTCAGCCATTCATAAATAAATAAGAAAACCTTTTTTTTTAACCAGAGTACTGCTCAACTCTGGTTGATGGTGGTGCCTGGGACTGAACCTGGAACTTTGCAGCCCAAGGCATGAGAGTCTTCACATAACCATTATGCTATCTACCCTCTTCCCAGAAAACTATGCTTTGCATATCCATTTAATCTTAAGAGATATTAACTAGTTAAAAATCAAAGTCATTTGAAATACACAGCCATTCGGGGCTGGGTGGTGGCGCACCTGGTTGAGCGCACGTATTACAATGGGCAAGGACCCAGGTTTGAATCCCCAGTTCCCACTTGCAGGAGGAAAGCTTTGCGAGTGGTGAAGTAGTGCTGCAGCTGTGTCTCTGTCTCTCTCCCGCTCTATCACCCTCTTGATTTCTGGCTGTCTCTACCCAATAAATAAAGATAATAAAAAAATTTTTAAAAAAATGCACAGCCTTTCTCTAAGTTGATTACTTTTAAATGAAGGTCATTAGCACATTAAGTCAAATTTTTCTACCTGTACAGACTTAAAATGTTCCAATAGCATCTAGATGCTTAACATAGCCATTCTCTAAGGCTTCACCATTATCAACAAGTGCTCTAGTGTACAGAAGACATCAGACACTGGGTTAGGTTAGCAAACACAATTTCAACAGTTTTAGAAAACCTGTTAGCTAAGCAAAGGCAGAAAATTTGCTTCTAGGTTACCAAACTTGGGAGACAATCGCTCAGTCTTGGATTCCCCTGCAATGCACAAACCAAACGAGCACTCTGTCTCTCTCTCACCATCATCCACTTCCTCCCGTCACAGCACGTATGTACACAGAGGTGCTTACCACCGTCCTCGGTGTTCTCACGCTGACCTCGGTGCAGAAATACAGCATTTTATAGCCTGCCTCGCCGGATAGAGTGATTCCACCCAACAGTGGAATTTTTGTAGAAACAAGTGGTTTGGACACTTGAGTAGTCTGGCTGTGCATGAAAGGTGAGAGACAGAGCAAATGTTGCATCTGACCAACTGACGTCTAAGTGAAGAAAAAAAAAAAGCTCCTTTCCCCTCCGCCAAGGGAAAACAGCTGCTCGTGGTATGAAAGGAAGTTTGTTTTACCAATTCTTAGACCCACTGAAGGGTGTGCTTCCCTGTCACAAGAGAGGCATTCCGCATGTGGCTGAGGAGACTGGCTGAGAACGTGACCACACGCCACTCGTCAGTAGGAAGGGAGAGTGTGGCCTGCGAGCTCGGTGACAATCTGATCTCTTGGGATCTGGTTTTCCCAGAAGTATGGGTCTACACTTGTGAAGGACGGGTGCTGAGTTCAGCTTTAACCTTGCTCCCTCTGGTGCTAGGTGCTGCCAAGAACTGTGGGTACTTAGCCTTAAGGATTAATGCCAAATCACAATCAATGAAATCTTTTATTTTTATTTATTTTTTTACCAGAGCACTGCTCAGCTCTGGTTTATGGTGGTACTGGGGATTGAACCTGGGACCTGGAAGCCTCAGGTATGAGAGTCTGTTTGGATATCCTTTATGGATCTCTCCTGCCCATGAAGTCACTTTTTTGCCTCCAGGGTTATCTCTGGGGCTTGGTGCCTACACTATGACTCCACTGCTCCTGGAGGCCATCTTTTTTCCATTATTGTTTTGTTGCTGTTAGTGTTATTACTGTTGTCACTGTCGGATAGAAACAGAGAGAAACCGAGAGAGATAGGGAAGATAGAGGGGGGAAAGACAGACACCTGCAGACCTGCTTCACCACTTGTGAACTGACCCCCCTGCAGATGGGGAGCTGGGGGCTCAAACCAGGATTCTTGCACTTAACCCCCTGCACGACTGCCCGACCCCCATGAAGTCACTTTTTACAAAATGTTGAGGTCGCACAACCAGCTCAATAAGTCAGGGGCCTCTGGTCATCTGTCTCCGTCTGGAGAGGATCTGCAGTGTTTGCAGTGTGAACTGCTGACCACTCCAGAAATGCAGGCAGGGGAGCCAGGCAGAGCAACTGATTTTTTTTTTTTTTAACCAGAGCACTGCTCATCTCTGGCTTATGGTGGTGCTGAGGATTGAACCTGGGACTTTGGAGCCTCAGGCATGAGAATCTCTTTATATAACCATTATACTATTCACCCCTGCCCAAGCAACTGACATTTTCATGCAAGTCTCCCCACCTCACCTGGACCAAGACCTGCTTGGTTTTGTTTTTCAGGTCTCTTGCGGGTGGGGGAGGTTTTGAAATCTCACCTTTCTTCTTTTAAAAAAAAATATTTTATTTATTTATTTATTCCCTTTTTGTTGCCCTTGCTGTTTTTATTGTATTACTGTTGTTACTGATGTTGACATTCTTGGATAGGACAGAGAGAAATGGAGAGAGGAGGGGAAGACAGACAGGGGAAGAGAAAGACAGACACCTGCAGACCTGCTTCACCGCCTGTGAAGCGACTCCCCTGCAGGTGGGGAGCCGGGGGCTCGAACCGGGATCCTTACGCCGGTCCTTGCGCTTTGCGCCACGTGCATCTAACCCGCTGCACTGACTCCCCCTTTTTAAAAAAATATATTTATTGGGGGTCGGGTGGTAGCCCAGCGGGTTAAGCACGTGGCGCAAAGTGCAAGGATCAGCGTAAGGATCCCAGTTTGAGCCCCCCCCCCCCCCCCCCCGCTCCCCACCTGCAGGGGAGTCGCTTCACAAACAGTGAAGCAGGTCTGCAGGTGTCTGTCTTTCTTTCCCCCTCTCTGTCTTCCCCTCCTCTCTCCATTTCTCTCTGTCCTATCCAACAACGACATCAAATAACAACTATTACAACAATAAAAACAAGGGCAACAAAAAGGAAATAAGTAAACAAATAAAATATTAATTTAAAATATATATATATTTATTAGCGAGACACACACACACACACACTCCAGAGCCCTGATCAGCCCTGGCTGATGGTGATGTTGGGGCTTGAACCTGGGACCTCAGAGCCCCAGGCATGTAAATCTTTCGCAGAACCGCTGTGCAGATGTCTCCCCAGCCCACTTTTCGTTATCAAGTGGTTTCGTTATTTCCTAAACCTCGCCTGGAGGACAAGCTGCCTGCCTGGCCCGCCTTCAGTCACCTCACCCCGAGTCCCGGCAGTCTGCTCTCAGCTGCCAGTCACTGCCCGTCTCCAGCTGGGGGGCAGCTTGCAGAGCCTGACCGGCCAGGAGGTGCGGGGGGGGGGGAGTGTCCACCTGCCCCGCTGACCCTGACCCTGACCCGGACCCGGACCCTGACCCGGGCAGGCTGCGCCGTGACTTCCAGCCTGGGTGCAAGTCCAGAGTCCTCCCGGCTCCGATTTCTGCAAAGTTTACTAACAAGTTGGGGCGACGGGGAGCAGCTGTGACCCCACATGTCGGGGGATGGCCCGGGGCCCGCGGCCCACGCCAGGGGACCCCACACAGCGTGCGCCCACGCTCACCTATCCCCCCACCCCAGCGGCGGTGACAGTCCCACCAAGGCACCAGGACCCCGTCCCGGGCTCAGCCCAGCCTCAGGGAGGGCCGGCGGTCACGTGACGGTCACATGGGCGGCTCCCTGCCGGCCACACACACAAAGTCGCCCGCCCAGAGGCAGCCCCCCAGGACACCCCGCCCCGCCGGCCTCGCCCCCTCCTCACCTGCCGCCGCCGCCGCCGCCGCGTCCCCGTCCCTGCTCCCCACCGCGGCTCCGAGCTCCGGGTCCAGCGCGGGCGGCGGACGGTGGAGGCTCGGCGGGGCCGGCCTCCGAGGGGCGGGGCGCGGTGCCGAAGGAGCCGGGGGCCGAGCTCCCCCCTCCCGCACTGTCGGCGCCGCCCGCGCCAGACTCCCGCTTCCGGGTTCTGAGGGGGCGTGGCCACGTCGTGCGGAAGGGGCGGGACTACGGGCCTGCGCGGTCGTCATGGCGACGAGGCGGGGTGATAGCCTGCGGAAGGGGCGGGACTTGGGCAGTCACCCTAGCGACGCGGGACGGGGCGGGGCCACGTCTACGAAAGAGGCGGATCCTCATGAGCTCTCGCTTCCGGGGGCGGATCCTCTGCGGAGGTGGCCACGGGGGCGTGGTCTTGCCCTAGTCCTCGCTGTGATTCTGCTGTCACCTCGCGGACCAGATGGCCACTGAGGTCGCCGAGAATCTGGAGGGGGCACAAAGACCCTGGGCACCTGCCTCTGGGGGTGGACAATGATGCCTGCCATTCCCCTCTCCGCGATGCAGGGATTTGAGGGGGTCCCACCGCTCTTCCCAAACTGGTACTGGCATCAGGGCATCTCGATGCAGCCCCCAGCTCCTACTGTAACAGAAAAGAAAAAGAGAAAGTGTAGAGGCAAAGCAAGAGTTCACTAATCAAATGGGCACAGGAAGAAGAGAAGGCCCAGGTAGCGCAGCGGATTAAGCGCACGTGGCGCAAAGCGCAAGGACCCGCGTTAGGATCCTGGGTCGAGCCCCCGGCTCCCCACCTGCAGAAGGTCGCTTCGCAAGTGGTGAAGCAGGTCTGCAGGTGTCTATATCTTTCTCTCCCCCTCTCTGTCTTCCCTCTCCTCTCTCCATTTCTCTCTGTCCTGTCCAACAAAACAACCAGACCTTGAACAATGGGCACAAGTCCCACCACCCCCTTCAGCTTGCGGCCTCTGCTTCTGTGATGACGACGTTCCCTCTTGACCTGCACCCCCTATACAAGCCATGCCTTCTCTTCGTTTGGGGCCCAGAATTCTTTAAGAGCCTGAGCTCTTCCTGTGGCCCATTCATGTTAAGAAAGTTTCTCCTCTTGTGGTCCCGGAGGTGGCGCAGTGGATAAAGCATTGGACTCTCAGTTCTGATGTGTTGCTTTCAAACCCCTGGAGCACATGCACCAGAGTGATGTCTGGTTCCTTTTTCTCTCTTTTTCTTTTAACTTTATCACTCAAAAATAAAACCTTTAAAAAATAATAAAGTTTGGGGCTGAGTGGCAGCACACCTGGTTGAGCGCACATGTTCCAGTGCACAAAGAACTGGTTCGAGCCCCTGGTCCCCACCTGCAGGTGGAAAGCTTTGCAAGTGGTGAAGCAGTGTTGCTGGCATCTGTCTCTCTCCCTCTCTAGCACCCCCTTCCCTCTTGATTTCTGTCTCTAATAAATAAATAAAAAGATAATAATAAAAACACTATTAAAAATTAGTTTCTCTTTTTTTTAAGTTTCTCCTCTTTTGAATTTTCATGGTTCTCTAGTCTCATTTGCCACATCCCTCCATCCCTGTCTCCAAGAGGGTCAGAGACTGGTGCTGCATTTACACATTTATTGTGTGTGCTAGAGGTCGAACCCAGGCCCAGCAGCTCTGAGCAGCACCCCCTGCACCTCGTATGCTGTCACTACTCTTGAGCAAGAGGTTGCAGCTGTCTGCTGGGCCTTCTCTAGGATATCTGAAAGTGAAGCAGCAACAGCCCACATGCCATGTGACCCCTTGTGTGAAATCCCATAGCGAGGTCCTGCCCTCTCCCTATCCAGGCCTTGGGGTCTGTCCTTTTTCTGGTTTGTGGGGCAAAGGGGAAAGAAGTGATGAAGCTGCAGCCTCAGTTATGAGCTCTGTCGTCCTGCTCAGGAGCCTGGGGCCCCAGGCTAAAAGCGTGGAAGTAAGCTAACATTTGCCTCCAGCACTGAAACACTTACTGCTGCCGCCTCACCTCCTCTGACAGCCACAGTTTGCCACAGGAGGAGATCTGATCAGAAGCATCTGCATAAACATAGGGCATATTTCCATGGGAGGTTTTCAACCTCGGAGCTTTTTTTCTCCTAACTTTGCAATAGTTTCATGAGTAGACTATCTGGAGAGTCACTGACTACACAGGAAGCCCAGTGTGGGTGCTTGTTAACTTCTATTCACCTGCCTCCCAGACGGAGCTTCAACTGAGTCAAGGGACTGGTGCCTTCTCATGTGACCAGGGTGTAGGTGTTCTGGCAGGTTAGCCTGCGGGTGCCTCTTCCCGGGCGCGTACTCTCTGGGTTGGAGAGAACGCGACTGGAGCCAGCCTGGGCTGCTACTCACTCAGCGACTCAGGGAGATGACTCAGGAACAGACAGGTGTTGGCGAGACAATGCAGTATCTTTATTGATCAGAGAGCCAAGGCTTTTAAAGGGTAGACCTGGAAATGGCAAGTCGGAAACAGAAATGTCTAGGAAAGGGGCGGAGAAAGGCAAAAGGGGCTGGAAAGGTAGAAACTTCCATAGCAATTGTTAGAGGGTTTTAACTGGTAGGTTAATACTACCCTGCAGGCAGGGAGGGTCTTGAGGGTAGAAAGAAGATAGATCAAAGGAATGGAATGGGGATCTTTGAGGCAAAACAATGATTATGTAGATAGGCCACAGTATCAGGAATGCAGGGTGCTTTGTGAGCCCTGCCGAGCTCAACCACATCCTCACAATTTCCTGACAGTGTTTGGTGGATATTGAGCAGACTAGGGAGTGGAGAGGCACATCCATGTGGATTCCTAAAACTGAGTTCTTGGTTCCCACACACACCGGACTTCATTTTATTCACAACCCTGAGATTTTTTTTTTTTTTTAAGATTTTATTTATTTATTCATGAGAAATGATAGGAGAGAGAGAAAGAACCAGACATCACTCTGGTACATGTGCTGCCAGGGATTGAACTTGGGACCTCATGCTTGAGAGCCCAAAGCCTTATCCACTGCGCCACCTCCCAGACTACTGCCCTGAGATTTCATTATGAAAATGCCCAAATACATTAGAAGCCCTTATTTCACTAAGTTGGGAAACAATATTTTCTGACCTGTGAGTAAGGAGGAACTATTTCACTATGTAGCTACGTGTAGAACTTTTATCACAATGTAAGAGAACAAAACCCCAAGTAATGAATGTTTGGGGTCCCTCGGGAAAGAAGCCCACGACCTAGTCTGGATCCTGTTGTTGAGAACACTGACCCCTGCTGACCTTGAAGGAGAGAGACATCGAGTGCACAGGCCTGCCAGCTGTCCTTGGCACAACTGCAGGAAGCAAACTTGGAACTCAGGCGGCCACGGAGGGGCCATCTGGTGGGGGCTGCGGTGAAGCCTGCAGCTGTCCTGCCCGGATGGTTCCCATGGCCCCCACCCCTGATGGCAAATCTCACTTAAGAACTGGAATGTTAGCCGAGTCTGAACTCCACACGGGACAAACATGCCCAGAACTCCCTGAACTGAAGCTCCTGCTTGAGAGATCTTTTGACAGAATAGCAATTGTTTTAAGACACACACGAAGGGTCAGGAAATAGCTCCCTGGGCCCTGGATTCGAGCCCCAGAACCATCTGGGAGCAACATGGACAGCATGAGGTGGGGGTAGGGGATTCCTTAGATGGTTTTACTTTAGATAATCAATGATACGATTATTTTTGTCACTTATTATTTTGAGCTGGATGAGTTAATGAAAGGGCTTTTGTTTTTTTGCCATCACTGGAACATCACCAAACTGGCCAATTTTTTTTTTTTAGCAGAAGTTGTTTTCTAAAAAACATTTTTATTTATTATTGGGTAGAGACAGAAATTGGGAGAGAAGGGGGAGATAGAAAGGGAAAGAGAGACCTGCAACCCTGCTTCACCACTTGTAAGGTTTTCTCCCTGCAGGTGGGGAGCAGGGGCTTGAACTTGGGTCCTTCCGCATTGTAATGTGTGCATTCAACCAGGTGTGCCACCACCTGACCCTGCTAAGCCTATTTTTCCAGAGTCAGAGGCAAAAACTTGATGGCACTGAAGCGGCACTGAAGCAGCCCTGAGGCTGCCCCCCCACCCCACCCCGTACAGTGAGGGCCAGGCTCAAACCCAAGTCTTGGGAATGGCAAGGCCGGCATACTCGCCAGGCGAGCTATCTTGCCGATCAAAGGTTCTAACTGACACTGCAGAGTATCAGGACTGGTGTGTCCGAGCTCTTCACTGAACAGAGAGCACGCGGTCTCTCTCTCTTGGAGAGAGACCGCGTGTGCGGAGGCCATGCTCAGCAGTGTCACTACACACTAGTGGGGGATGTCAGCAGACTCCCACTTCAAGGATGCCCAGGTGTCAATCGGACTGAAGCACAGACCAACGTCACAGGGTTGTTCAGTATGAAAGTTTCTGACTTCATGGCAAACAGGTGGGAGAAGAAACAGACCACTTGCTGAAAATCTTCTCAGATAAGCCTGTAGCGACGTTTTAAAGTTCCAGCAGATACACTTTATTTAAGGACTTCTCTCCTGTATGTACACTGGTCTGGTTAATACAATCACATCCCTGTGCGTAGGGGAAGATACATTCTCTTTGACTTAGTATCACAAATAAACATTTTATTTAAAACATCTATTCAAGTAGAAAAAAGGGTTTCTGACTACTGCGAAACAAGAGTGGCAAGTGAGAAAATGGACCGTTCTTTCCTCCAGTTATATCTTCTTCGCAGGTCGAGGCAGTGCTTGGAGATACGGCTCCCGGCCGACGGCCGTGTGTAGTGGCAGGTGTCACCCAACTCTGTGGTCCCATCTCTGTGCCAACTACTTAGTGCCCCGCTGCATGGCAACAGTCACTCCCCGCTGCTGCCGCTTTGCTGGGAGCCTGAGGGTCTGGAATCTGCACTGGCCGGGCTGGGCATGCGGGCTTTTCTGGTACCAGGGGTGCAAATAACCATTGTAGAAGTCCTTGGCTGTGAGGGTCTTCTTGAACATCACCGACTGAACGCCAACCCAGCCATCCTAGAAGGCAAGGGACAAGCAGGGAGGAGGCTGTGGTGGTGAGCAAAAGTCTGTCATGAGTGACTTCACCTTCTTCATCCCATCTTGGGTGGAACTTGAAGACATCATGTTAAGAGGGGCTAGGTTGGGGGCTGGGCAGTAGCACAGTGGGATAAGCACACATGGTGCAAAGTGCAAGGACCGGCATAAGGATCCCAGTTTCAGCACCCAGCCCCCCACCCGCAAGAGGGTCAATTCGCAAGTGGTATAGCAGGTCTGCAGGTGTCTGTCTTTCTCTCCTCCTCTCTGTCTTCCCCTTCTCTCTCAATTTTTCTCTGTCCTATCCAACAAGAGTTATAACAACTACAACAAGGGCAACAGAACGGGAAAAATGGCCTCCAGGAGCAGTGGATTCGTAGTGCAGGCACCGAGCCCCAGTGATTATCCTGGAGGCCAAAGAAAGGGGGGGCAGGTGGTGGCACACCTGGTTGAGTGCACATGTTACAATGCGCAAGGACGAGGTTAAAGCCCCGGTCCCCACGTGCATGGGGAAAGATTTGCAAGTGATGAAGAGGGTTGCAGGCGCCAGTCTCTCTGTCTCTATCTTCCCTGCCCTCTCAATTTCTGGCTGTCTCTATCCAGTAAATAAAGATAATTTTTAAAAAATTTTTAATCATGGTAAGTGAGATAGGTCAGAAACAAAAGGATGAATATGGGGTGATCTCACTCATAGACAGAAGTTGAAAAATAAGATCAGAAGGGAAAACACTAAGACTGGAAAACACCTGGACTGGAGTTGGTGTATTACACCAAAATAAAAGACTCTGGGGGGGGGGGGAGGGTTCAGGTCCTGGAACATGATGGCAGAGAAGGACCTAGTGGGGTTTGAACTGGAAAACTGGGAAGTGTTATACATGTACAAATTATAGTATTTACTGTCGACTGTAAACCATTAATCCTTCAATAAAGAAATTTTTTTAAAAAGTCTATCATGGGGGCCTGTGATGGTACACCCGGTTAAGTGCACACAGTACAAAGTGCAAGGACCCCAGTTCGAGCCCCCAGCTTTCCACCTGCAGTGGGGACACTTCACAAGCGGTGAAGTGCAGGTGTTTGCAGGTGTCTGCAGGTGTTTCTCTTCTCTCTCCCTCTCTATCTTCTCCTCCCTTTTGTCCTATCCAAAATAAAAATTAAAGTAAATGGCCACAGGAGCAGTGGATTCTCTCTGTCTTCTCCTCCTCTCTCCATTTCTCTCTGTCCTATCCAACAACAACAACATCAATAACAACAATAATAATTACAACAACAATAAAAAAACAAGAGCAACAAAGGGGAAAATAATTTTTTTTAAAAAAACTATATAAAAACATTCTCAGTGGGCCTGGAAAATAGTGCACTAGGCAGAGCACATGACTCAGCATTCATAAGGCAGGCCTTGGGTTCAAGTCCCAGCTTCACAGGGAGCACCACGGGTAGCATGGGGGTGCTGTAATGTCTCTCCTCTCCCTCTCTCTTTCTGCTGCTCTCTAATTAGAAAATAATTTTCAAAATGTATTCCCAGTAATAAGCAGTCAAACCCACACAGAGCATGTTCTATCTTCAGGGGCTTTCAGATTCTGCTGGTCGTCCTAAAGGCTGGTAGATCCAAGGCCACCAAGACAGCTCACCTGGATAGTGCGCTGCTGTGTCATGTGTGTGACCCAGGTTCAATCCTGGTCCCCACCACACTGAAGGAATCCTCAGCGCCTTGCCTCTCTCTCTCTGCCTCTCTATCTCTTTTTAAAAAGATTTATTTTTTAATATTTTTAATATTTATTTATTATTTATTATTTATTCCCTTTTGTTGTCCTTGTTGTCTTATTGTTGTAGTTATTATTGATGTCGTTGTTGGATAGGACAGAGAGAAATGGAGAGAGGAGGGAAGACATAGAGGGGGAGAGAAAGACAGACACCTGCAGACCTGCTTCACCGCCTGTGAAGTGACTCCCCTGCAGGTGGGGAGCTGGGGGCTTGAACCGGGATCCTTAAGTCTGTCCTTGCGCTTGGTGCCACCTGCACTTAACCCGCTGCGCTACCGCCCGACTCCCTATCTCTGTCTTTCTACCTGAGGAAAAGTCGACCTGACGTGGTGAAGCCCTAGTGACAACAAAAACAAACTGTGGGCAGACGCACTGTTACCTCCATTTCTGAAGAGAAAGTCAATGACCAGAGAGGGGAAGTGACCTGTGTGAGGTGCACAGCTAGTGGGGCTCCAACCACCAAGGCTCGTGGTGCATTCAGACACGCCCAGTGTCTTCTGTGACAGCCAGCGGGGGACGTGCAAGACACGTATACAGACTGACAAGGACAGTGAGACCTGCCCAGAGTTCGGGTGCAGGACATCGGCAGAGCTGATATGCTTGGGGTTGGAGACAGAGAGACGGAGAGCAGAGCCCTGCTCAGCTCTGGCTAGTAGTGGCGCTGAGGATTGAACCTGGGACCTCAGAGCCTCAGGCACAAGTGTCTCTTACATAACCATTATGCTGTCTCCTCAGCCACACACATATTTTCAAACACTGTTCTTGAGCATGACAACAGTTCACCTAACTCCACATAAAGGAAACTAGCCAGGAGATGGAAGAGATGTGAAACTTCACAAGATAATGCCATTAAGTTATAAAATGCTAATGCCTTTTAATTGAATTATTATTATTGCTATTATTATTTTACTAGGTAAGGCACTGCTCAGCTCTGGCTTCTGGTGGTGCTGGGAAATTGAACCTGTGACCACTGGTACCTCCTCAGGCATTAAAAGTCTATTTGCTTATCTGCTATGCTGTCTCCCCAGCCTTTTAAATAGTTAAGGACCACTGCTCAACTAACTAACCACAGTTGGACAGCGGTAGGACACATGAACTGTGGGCTTTGAAATAAGTGTTTTGTGATAGGCCCATGAACAAGACGGCTTGCTTACTCAAATAGACTTTTCATTGAACACAGCATTATAGACTCTTTCACTGTATAAAGATTAATGCTTTGGTGAAACTGAGTACTTCCAAATGTGATGCTAGATGGTGTTTCTTAAGAAAACTAAGCAATCCAATCTGGTTCAGTCTGATGGACAAGCAGTTGAGTGAAGTCCTAGCTAAAAGGATAAACTGTATAAAGTGCCCACACAGTACTGAAGCTGAAAGGAACTGTACCTGGCAGTGAACCAGCAGCAGCTGTGACTGCGGGTGGTAAATGACTGACCCCGGAACCGCTGTCTGTTCTGCCAACTTGGGATCTGGAGAAAGAAGTGAGGACATGAGAGAATAACGGTCATTTAACTTTCTTGTGACTTCTTAGAAAAAACGGGGGGTCGGGCGGTGGCGCAGCGGGTTAAGTGCAAGTGCCGTGAAGCGCAAGGACCGGAGTAAGGATCCCAGTTCGAGCCCCCGGGTCCCCACCTGCAGGGGCGTCGCTTTACAAGTGGTGAAGCAGGTCTGCAGGTGTCTGTCTTTCTCTCCCCCTCTCTGTCTTCCCCTCCTCTCTCCATTTCTCTCTGTCCCATCCAACAACGACTTCAACAACAATAATAACTACAACAACAATAAAAACAAGGGCAACAAAAAAGGGGAAAATAAATTTAAAAAAAAAAAAGAAAAGAAAAAGAAAAATCCCGGAAAGCAGGGGAAACGGTGATACTAATCCTGGGGCGGTCACTGACGCCCTGAGCTGCATCCACAGCCCACCCAGAGATGAACGTGCTGTGTCGGCCCTCGAAGCTGCGGCCTCGTGTGGGACAAGCTGGCTGCCAGCAGAGAGATCAAGGGCCGGGGAGCTCAGCTAGCTCTTCTGTCCGTGACCAGAGCAGCTCCAAGTTTTGGGTTCCTGGAGACCCCGACCCCTTCAGAGGAGGACCACCTTAGTGTGTGGACCTTGAGCTGTGGTTCACAAGGTGAAAGAATGTCCGAGGGCCTCAGGACAGATCTGCGTCAGGAGACGCTGTACCCCGAGGCTAAGGCTCTCCGGAGTGGCCCTGAGCCTCCCACTCTGCCGGTCACCAGGCCATCCTGTACCCCGGGAAGCCATGATGAGGCGATCACAGGGCTGAAAGCACGGCAGGAGTACTGTGCTCTGCCCACACCCTGGTTCTCCTGAGGCTCAAGTGGGAGAGTACTGACTAAAGACCCTGCCAGAGGCGGGTGGGTGATTTCTGAACTGAAACAAACTAAAAGCATCCTTAAGTGGTAAAACACTTTCAAATAGAAGCCAGTGAGAATGTCTGTGCCCACTATTGGGAAGTGAGTACTAGGGGGCCGGCCGGTAGAGCACCAGGTTAATCGCACGTACTACGGAGCGCAAGGATCGCAGTTCGAGCCGCCAGCTCCTCACCTGCAGTAGGGTCACTTCACAAGCAGCGAAGCAGGTCTGCAGGTGTCTGTCTTAATCTCTCCCTCTCTATCTCCCCTCCCTTCTCAATTTCTTTGTTCTATTTAAAAGAAAAAAAATCGATAAAATGGCCACCTAGAGCAGTGGATTCACAGTGCAGGCACCGAGCCCCAGCAATAACCCTGGAGGCCAGAAAAATGATCCAATTAAAAAACAAAAACCAAAACCAGAAGTGAGTACCAGCAAGGACAGAAGTGGGAACTTCTACCAAGCCCAGGAGTTTGATGGGGGCGTCTGTCCAGAGAGTCTGCAGCGGAATCTGAAAATGAGAACAAATCAGGGGTGAGGGTCAGGTTCTGGCAAACGCCAGGCCCTTGCTGACACCTGCTTGGTGTCGGCCTAGTCTGAGTTCATTCTCTAGTTACAAAGCCAATGGGGACGCCATCTCTAAATCGCA
Organism: Erinaceus europaeus; assembly: GCF_950295315.1. Taxonomy (NCBI): domain Eukaryota; kingdom Metazoa; phylum Chordata; class Mammalia; order Eulipotyphla; family Erinaceidae; genus Erinaceus; species Erinaceus europaeus. The sequence continues at coordinate 3,838,784 of NC_080177.1, read as the reverse complement.
TGGCAGAGAACAAAAGCATAAACCTCTACACAGGCTCCAGGAGTCCTAAGATTCAGTGCTTAAAATGAGATGCCTCAGAGGGCCTGGGAGGTGTCTCGGTCGCTAAGGAATTCCGACTCTAGGGGCCAGGTGGTGGCGCACCTGGTTGAGTACACGTATTACAATGTGCAAGGACCTGGGTTTGAGCCCTCGTCCAAGCCCTGGTCAGCACCTGCAGGGGGAAAGCTTTGCGAGTGGTGAAGCACTGCTACAGGTGTCTCTCTGTCCCTCTCTATCACCCCCTTCTCTCTTGATTTCTGGCTGTCTCTGTCCAATAAATAAATATTAATAAATAGATAAATAGATAAATAGATAAATAGATAAAGAAAGAAAGAAAGAAAGAAAGAAAGAAAGAGAATAAAGAATTCCAACTCTAGAAAATGAGTTTGGTCCACGGCATCCCACATGCCAAAGCGACACGCTGGTTCTCCCTCTCGCCCCCTCTCATAAACAAATAAATCCATCCTTAAGAAAGTACTTTCGAATGTTATGCATGTACAAGCTATTGTATTAACTGTTGAATGTAACACCTTAATTCCCCAATAAAGAAATAAATTTTAAAAAAAAAGAAGAAGAAAGTACTTTCAGGAGGTGGAGGTGCCTTGTCGGGTAGAGCGCATGCCTTAACCTGGGTTTGAGCCCTGGCGCCACATGGGGGCCCCACGAATGGCGCTAACAATGCTGTGGGAGGTGGAGCACAGCTTTGGCATTGCTGTCAACAATACGCGAGGGAAGGACCAAACTAGACCACCCCACCGCCGCCTTAGAAGGACTGCACCACTCCTGCCAGCACCGCATAAAAACATGGAACACTTGAAAAAGCAGTGTCTCCACCCTTATTACTAATTCTAACTAGGGGGGTAGACAGCATAAAGGTTATGCAAAGAGACTTTCATGCCAGAAGCTCTGAAGTCTAGGGTTCAAGTCCACCTACCACCATAAGCCAGAGCTGCGCAGGGCTCTGGTTTAAAAAAATATATATAGGGAATCGGGCGGTAGAGCATCGGGTTAAGTGCATGTGGCACAAAGCACAAGGACCAGTGTAAGGATCCCAGTTCAAGCCCCCGGCTCCCCACCTGCAGAGTAGTTGCTCCACAAGTGGTGAAGCAGGTCTGCAGATGTCTATCTTTCTCTCCCCTTGTCTGTCTTCCCCTCTTCTCTCCATTTCTCTCTGTCCTATCCAATAACAACAACATCAATAACTACAACAAGAAAACAATAAGGGCAACAAAAGGAAATAAATAAATAAATATTTTAAAATATTTTTAAAAAGTAAAATAAATAAAATAAAATAAATACCTATTTTTTTCTAATTAAAATGTTGTGCTCCTTATAAATAAGATGTAAGAACTACAGGGTGGGTTTATGTTAAAAACAAGAAAGGGAAAGTGGTCAGTACTCTTACCTCAGTGTTAACAGCCTGATGTATATAATTCATTGTATTTAAAACATATTTTAATTGTTAAATGGGAATCTGGGGAATGTTATGCATGTACAAAATATTGTATTTACTGTTGAATGTAAAACATTAATTCCCCAATAAAGAAATAAATTATTTAAAGAATATATATTTTTTATTTATTTTACTTTAATGAGAGAGAGACACAGAGAGAAGGATAATAAGAGAGAGGAAGACCAGAGCCCTGCTCAGCTCTGGCTTATGGTGGTGCAGGGGACTGAACCTGGGATTGCAAAGTCTCAGGCATGAGAGTCTCTGTATAACCATTATGCTATCTCCCCTGCCCTGTACTATTATTATTATTTTACTGTAAATAATGTCATCACAAATATCTAGAAAAGACTAGTTGCTAAGACAAGATTTTTTAAGTGAACCATAGAACATGGACAACTTTTCGTCTGCATACCTGTATTTCACTAAAAAACTGTCTACGGTGCAAAGCCCAAGGACCAGTGCAAGGATACGGGTTCGAGCCCCCGGCTCCCCACCTGCAGGGGGGTCACTTCACAAGCAGTGAAGCAGGTCTGCAGGTGTCTTATCTTTCTCTCCCCGTCTCTGTCTTTCCCTCCTCTCTCCATTTCTCTCAGCACTATCCAACAACAATAGCAATAACAACAATAACAATAATAACAACAAGGGCAACAAAATTGGGGAAAAAATGGCCGCCAGGAGCAGTGGATTCATAGTACAGGCACCGAGCCCCAGTGACAACCCTGGAGGCAAACATACATACATACATACACACACACACACACACACACATACACACAAATACATATACACATACATACACATACACACACACACACACACACATTACCCTATTAATGAGGAAAGAGAGAGAGAAACAGAGCATCATTCTGACACATTTGATGTTGGGAATTAAACTTAGAACCTATTGCTTGAGAGTTCAACACTTTATCCACTGTACCACCTCCTGGGCCATGTTATTTACTTATTTATTTCCTTTTGTTGCCCTTGTTTTTATTGTTATTGATATCGTTGTTAGATAAGACAGAGAGAAATGGAGAGAGGAGGGAAAGACAGAGAGGGGGAGAGAAAGATAGACACCTGCAGACCTGCTTCACCTCCTGTGAAGCGACTCCCCTGCAGGTGGGGAGTGTGGGGGCTTGAACCAGGATCCTTCTGCCGGTCCTTGCGCTTTGCACCACCTGTGCTTAACCTGCTGTGCTACCGCCTGACTCCCTGGTCTTGCTTTTCTTATAGAGAGAGGAGAGAGAGAGACACCTACCGCATTACTCCACTGCTTGTGAAGCTTTCCCCCTGCAAGCAGAGAGCTGAGGGCTTGAACCTGGGTCTTTGTGCACTGTAACATGTGCCCTCAAACGGGAGTGCCACCACTGGCCCCCGCTGCAACACTCTTGATTGGAAAATTCATCTTACCCTTTCCCACCATGAGAAATGTTCCTTCATCCCACTCTGACTAAGTATGTAATGAAAATTAGCACACCAGAAAATCAGTACTTGTCCCTGAATTAAATAAACTGACTTTTGGGCTGTGGTCACTGGCATTTCCAGAGGCGGGGAGGCAGGAGGCCTGAGGAATGCAACATGTTTTGCTGCGGTGGTGAAGCCAGGGACCCGAATCCAGGTTTGCCCAGCTCCCTGTTTCTTTGATGACGTTCCCTGCCAGGACAATGACTTCTCAGAGAGAGCATTTCAAAGCTCCGATTTTAAACCCAAAGCATTATATGCATCTGGAGACAAGTTCATAGGTGCTGGTGGCCTTCTATACAAATCCATCCTCCCTCCCTCCCTTCCTTCCTTCCTTCCTTCCTTCCTTCCTTCCTTCCTCTTTTTCTTTCCTTAACTAATAAGAAGGGGAGAACCAGAGCCTCTCTTTGGACATGAAATGCCTGCATTTGAACTGGGGACCTCAAGCTTGAAAGTCCAACAATTTATTCCCTGTACCACCTCTTGGCCACTGTCTTTTATTTTCTTGACAATGTTCTTTGAAAGCCAATGTTTTTTAATTCTGAAGTTTAATTTCTCTGTTTTTAGAGAAAAGGCCTTGCATCTGAGAGCCACTGCTCATTCCCAAGTCCTGGAGCTGTGTGCTTGATGAAGGGTGATTGACAAACGGGGGATGGCTGCAAACTGATGTGATGTTCATGCCAATGAGTTACACACTTCATAAGAATAAAACAGGGGCCTGGGAGATGGCATCGTGGTTATGCAAACATACTTAAAAATGTTTTTAATGAGAAAATAAGGAGGGGGAGAGGGAGGAGAAGGACAGAGAGAACCAGAGCATCACTCTGACACATGCAATGCTGGGGATCAAACTCAAGACCTCATGCTTAGACTCCAAGGCTTTACCCATTGCACCATCTCCTGGGCTGTGAAAGACTCCTGCCTGAGGCTTCATATTGGATATGAAATAAATATTGGAGAGAGTCTCACACAAGACAGAAGCCCCAAAAGCACTCCGACAGATGTGGTGCGTCCCCGTACTCTACCAGTTCTGCTATTTCCCTTCTGCTATTTGTTCTTTAGAGAGAGAGACTCTGTGTGTGTGTGTGTGTGTGTGTGTGTGTGTGTGTGTGTGTGTGTGTGTGTGTGTGTGTGTGAAGGGAAAGCAAAAGAGAGGAAGAAGAGCACTGCTCAGCTCTGACATACGTGGCACCAGGCACTGAACTAGAACCTTGTGCTTGTTAAGTTCTGTGCCATTCCACGGAGCTGTCTCCATGGTCCAACAAAGTTATTTTAATAAAATTAGAATTTTTAGTATATATATATGGTTCATCTCCCCCAGCAAGAATATTTCAAAAAGCAAATGACACACTTGACATCCACAAACACACGCAAGACTTATGGCGGGTGCACCACTTACTATGTTTCCGACGGCACGGTGGAGTCTGAGTACCTGCTCTGACGTCTGCTCCTCCCATCTGACACAGCTGATGCCGGTGGAGATCTTGGGGGCTATGGGGAGAGTCCAACAGCAAGAATAACCAACTAGCAGGCTCAGTGCTCATGAACTGACAACTGCGATGCTGACTGACAGATACAAGAAAACTCACTGGGTGGGGAGGCAGCATAAAGGTGATACAAAAAGACTTTCTGCCTGAGGCTTCAAGGTCCCAGGTTCAATCCCCAGCGCCACCACCAGCCATAGCTGAGCAGTGCTCTGGCTAAAATAATAGTAACAACACTGATAGTAATCATAATAGATAGGAAAAATTTTATTTTCTTAGTTTCTCAACTTTTGTATATGCTTAAAAGTTCCCACGATATAAAGTAAGATAAAGCAAATAGATCCATAAATTATTCAAGTAGTAAAAGAAAATATGGGTGAACTTTAAAAAAAATATTTTTTATTTTCTTTCTTTATTTACTGGATAGAGACAGACAGAAATTGAGAGGGAAGGGGGAGACAGAGAGGAAGAGAAGAGAGAGACCTGCAGCCCTGCTTCACCACCTGCAAAGCTTTTCCCCTGCAGGTGGGGTTGGAACGTGGGTCCTTGTGCCTTGTAACATGTGTGCTCAGCCAGGTGTGCTACCACTTGGCCCTGTAAACTTCTTTATAACCTAGGAGTAAAAATAACCCTTCTAACCATGATTCAAAATCCAAAAGTAAATAAAGGAAAGAATGGGGTCTGGGAGGTAGTACAGTGGATAAAGCACTGAATTCTCAAGCATGAGGTCCTGAGTTCGATCCCCAACAGCACATGTACCAGAGTGATGTCTGGTTCTTTCTCTCCTATCTTTCTCATGCATAAATAGATAAATTCTTTAAAAATAAAATAAAGAATGACAAATGTAACTGCACAAAACTAACCTTTTGCAAGACAAAAAAAAAAAAAAAACTGGTTCAAGTAAAACAAAGCAAAAAATCAAAACAAACAGCCCAGGAGGTGGCACAGTAGATAAAGCAGTGACCCTCAACCATGAGGTCCTCAGTTCAACCCTTGGCATTGCAGGTGCCAGATCAGTGCTCTGGGTCTCGTGCATGTGACCACTAATAAATTAATTAAAATAAATCTTAAAAAATCAATTTGTAGTTCATGCTCCTGGCTCCCCATCTGCAGGGGGGCGATTCACAAATGGTGAAGCAGGTCTGCAAGTATCTATCTTTCTCTCTCCCTGTCTTCCTCTCCTCTCTCAATTTCTCTCTGTCCTACCTAACAACAACAATAACAGCAACAACAGCAATGAAAAAAATGGCCTCCAGGAGCAGTGGATTCATAGTGCATGAAGCCCACGGGAGTAACCCTGGAGGCAAAAAAAGAAGAAAAACTATTTGTAATTTACCTGACAGTACTTCATGACTATTTATAGACAGAGTCTATATAAGATTATTCAACGTACACAGAGCATTTACTTATCATTATATGTTACATATATTTTTAATTTATCTATTTTTTATTTTTTTAATTTTATTTATTTATTTTCCCTTTTGTTGCCCTTGTCTTTTTATTGTTGTTGTAGTTATTATTGTTGTTGTTATTGATGACATCATTGTTAGATAGGACAGAGAGAAATGGAGAGAGGAGGGGAAGACAGAGAGCGGGAGAGAAAGACACCTGTAGACCTGCTTCACCACATGTGAAGCGACTTCCCTGCAGGTGGGGAGCCGGTCCTTGCCCTTTGCGCCACGTGCACTTAACTTGCCGCGCTACCGCCCAACTCCCTATTTATTTATTTTTTACCAGAGCACTGAGCAGCTATAGCTTATGGTGATGTGGGGATTGAACCTGGGACCTTAGAGCCTCAGGCATAAGACTCTGTTTGCATAACCATTACGCTATCTACCCTCCTATATTACATCTACTTATAAATATAGCACCTATATAATAGAAGATGTATGTTACATTTAAGATTATCATGTATATAGTATATTCCTAGGAATAAGAAGAAAAAGACTAAAACCTAATAGATAAATGAACAAAAGACATAAGACTCTTTCTAGAAAGAAAAGAGTGTTTAAACAAATGAAAAGATCCCGAGCCTCACTGAAGGAGTGATGTAAACAGAATCTAGCCCAACACGCAATTTCTTCTCTTCTCCTCCCTCTCCTTCATTTTCTTTTCCTTTTTTTTTTTTTTTTAAGTTTTTATTTATTGATTCATGAGAAATGATAGAGAAAGAAAGAAAGGACCAGACATCACTCTGGTCCATGTGCTGCCAGGGACTGAACTGGGGACCTCATGCCTGAGAGTCCAGTGCCTTAGCCACTGCGCCACCTCCCATCCCAGGCCACTCTTTTTCATCTTCTTCTTCTTCTTTTTTTGAACCAGCACACTGGTCAGCTCTGGTTTATGGTGGTGGGGAGGACTGAACTTAGACTCAGGCTTGAAAGGTTTTTTGCGGGACAGACAGACAAATAAATACATTTAAAAACATATCCTGCAATAACTTTTTTTTAAAAAAAAATAAGGAGACTGCAGGACATGCAATTAATTACAATTGGACCCCAGATAGCACAAATATATAAAGGTGTGAAATATATTTTTAGGAAACTTAAAATGGACTGGAAATTTCATGCTGTGAAGAAAACTATTTTTCATTTTTTAAAACAGATTCATCCACCTACTAACACGAGAGAGAGAGAGAGAGAGAGAGAGAGAGAGAGAGAGGGAGAGAGGGAGGGAGAGAGAGAGAGAGAGAGAGAAGCAGAGCATCACTCTGGCACGTGCAATGCCGGGGAGTAAGTTCAGGACCTCGTGCTTTTAAGTCCAATGCTGTCTCCACTGTGCCCATTCCTGGGCTGGGAAATCTGTTTCCCTCGGGAGATGGAGGTGGAATTATTTAGGGATGAAAGTCCATGATGCAGACTTCCAAGTGGGCAAGCGGAAGAGAAAACAGAAACTGAACACACACACCGCACAGACAAAGAGAAAGAGAATATGGCTGGACCCTAGTATTTGCCGACTCCAAGCTAGATGGGCATTCACTGTGTTTGTTCCAACCTCGCTCTGTTTGCTACTTTTCCAAACAAAGAGTGGGGAGGAGTTTCCCCTGCCTGGCGGTGACATTTTCAAATGTCAGGGAGAAGTGGTCGGCAGGCCCTCGATCTGTAGGCAAGATTAAGGGCACTGTGTGAGAGAAGAATCAAGCATCATCAGACGCTAACGTGACCCAGAAGACCTCGCGAGAAGAGGCGTCTCTGCGGCCCACACTCACCGTATGTCGCCCCTTCTGCTGGCTGCTGTCGCCCCTCACTCAAGCTTTCAGGCAAATTTTTCAAAACTGAAATAATCTGAAAAAAAAAAAAAAGGAGGAGAGCAATATCTTTAAGATAGAACTAACGGAAACAAAAGCACATGAGCAGTCACTACCGTGAGATGATCTAGAACGCCCGAGGGGGGCAGTGGATAGACACTGGACTCTCAAGCATGAGGCCCTGAGTTTGATCCCTGGTATCGAATGTGCCAGAGAGATGCTCTGGTTCTCTCCTTAACAAATGAGTAGTTTTAAAAAGAAATCATCTATAATGTAAAAAGCACTGGATGGCTGGGCCAGGGAGCCAAAAGTGCTCAGACTTTCTGCATGGAGACAGCCTGCGCTCAGCTGTCTCTTCCCTCCTTCCAGCATGCCGGACTCATAGTTCTGGGTTTGAATCCCCATCACACCGCTTACTAGCTGTCTCACGGTGGAAGTTATTTTACGTGTCTGTGGCCTTTCCGTCGGCGTCAGAAAGGAAGCTGACAGCAGCTGCTATCTCAAAGGTTTGCTGGAAGGTAGGAGTAAAGTCAAGGTCTGGCTGGAGCTTCCAGGACAGGCTGGTGCACAGGTTCATGCTCGGGGAGTGACAGAGACTATTACAACAGCTCTGGACCCCCCACAGCCTAATGCTTTGGGGGCGGAATCTAGGGTGTGTGTGTGTGGGGGGTTGGTAACCAGAGCACAGGCCCAGGAGGGAGAAGGACGCAGAGACTCGCCCAGGAGGTACGACTCACAGTGGAGAGACTGAGACCAGCCTCACAGCCTCTCACTCTGAGGGCCCACTCACATTTTATCTGAACGTCTTTCTGAAGCACTCACTCTGAACATGGGCAAAGATTTTACATGAGCTTCCAACTGCCAACTAACTTTCAGGAGACTGGGGAACAGAAATCACTATGTATAAATATATATATTTAAAATTTTAATTTATAAAAAGGAAACACATGTGGTCCGGGAGGTGGGTGCAGTAGATAAAACACTGGACACTCAAGCATGAGGTCCTGAGTTCAATCCCCGGTAGCACATGTACCAGAATGATATCTGGTTCTTTCTCTCTCTCCTCTTACCTGTCTCATGAATAAACAAATAAAATCTTTAAAAAATAAATAAATAAAAAAGAAACACTGACAAAAAACATAGGATAAGAGGAGTACAACTCCACACAATTCCCACCACCAGAACTCTGTATCCCATCCCCTCCCGATAGCTTTCCTATTCTTTAACCCTCTGGGAGTATGGGCCCAGCGTCATTATGGGGTGCAGAAGGTGGAAGGTCTGGCTTCTATAATTGCTTCCCCACTGAGCATGGGCGTTGGCAGGTTGCATTATGTATATTTTTAAGAGCAGCTGAAAACCATGCATCGTAAACTGTCCTCGTGGTTAAACCACACAGGGAACTCGCCAGCCGGGCAGCTGGGCACAGGGTCCCTGGGTACCGACCATGCTGGCACCCAGCCTGGAGAGCACGGCTTCCAGCTCCTGGGAGGTGCTCCTGGGTGGCACAGGAACCGTTTCCTGTTTGAGAATTGGGCCCACGTCAAACCTACAGAGAAATTAGAAACAAACAGTCACATGTTGACTCCTTCATTGCAGATTGAGGCAGAGAAGGAGAGGGAGAGGGAGAGGGAGAGGGAGAGGGAGAGGGAGAGGGAGAGGGAGAGGGAGAGGGAGAGGGAGAGGGAGAGGGAGAGGGAGGGTGAGAGAGCACACTGGGATGAGAGAGGGAGGGAGACGTGCTCTACCTTCTGGGTCTGATCTGCATGATGGTCACCCCGGTGACGGCGTCGCCATGCAGAACGGTGTGAATGATGGGGGCCGGCCCGCGCCACCTCGGGAGGCAGCTGGGGTGGATGTTCAGGACGCCACTGTGGTGGGAACGCAGAGTCAGCGTGAGACCCTTCTGAGTGACACCTGACTCCCCATTTAACTTTTCCAGACATTTTAAAAAAAATTAATGGGGGGGAGGTGGTGCGTCTGGTTCTACACACATGCTCCAATGCGCAAGGACCTGGGTTCAAGCCCCCTGCTCCCCTCCTGCAGGAGAGAAGTCTCACAAGTGGTGGAGCAGGGCTGCAGGTGTCTGTCTGTCTGTCTTTCTCTCTCTCCCTCTATCCACCAGAAAAGGAAGCCAGAGCTAGAGTCACTCTCTTCCTACAAGCCACCAAAGATGTTTGATTAAGGCCAGAACAAAAGGTGCTGGGGAGGTGGTGCAGCGGTGGATCATAGGACGTGCATACACACGCAGGCCTGGGAGAGAGAGAAAGACAGCCATCCCGCCTGGGGTGGCAGACGAGCCATCAACAGTGGCAGATGCTAAGGAGCTCAGAGCTGCAAACTCTGAAGTGACAGGCTGAGGAGACGTCGTGATGGTTCTGCAAAGGGACTCTCACGCCCAAGGCTCTGGACTCCCAGGTTCAATCCCCAGCACCATTGTCAGCCAGAGCTGAGCAGGGTTCTGGTCAGTCAGTCAGTCTGTCTGCCTGTCTATTAATCTTTCCTTCTGTTATCTCTCACTCATGAAAAAAAGAAAAAAGAGGCACCAGGTGGTGGTGCACTTGGTTGAGCATACCTATAGCCATATGCAAGGAGCCGGGTTCAAGCCCCCGTCCTCACCTGCAGGGAGGAAGGTTAACAAGGGCTGCAGGTATCTCTCTCTCCCTACCTCCCCTCCCTTTCAGTTTTTCTTTATCCAAAATAAAGAAATCAAAACAGATTTAAAAATTAAAAAGAAAGTGACAACAGGTTTTGAGGGCAGTCGACAGGCTGGCTGGTGGGCTCAAAGTATGATTTGAGCTAAGGACTCAAGAGCCACTCTGAGGTTCTGGGTCCTCGCGTCCAGAAGACTGGGCTTTACTGAGATGAAGACTGGGGGGCGCAAGGGGGAACGAGACTGGGGGGCGTTCCGGGGTACAGCTTTGGACAATTTAAGTGGGAGAGCGATGGGTCCCAGGCCCTGGTGTGTGGGAGCCAGCGGCCCTGAAGCGACAGAGACCAGGATAGGAGCTCACGTTAGGGCGCCTCCCTCCCGGGCTGAGCTCACTTCCAGAGCCTCGGGCCTCAGCAGTAGCTCCTGCGAATCGGACTTACTAGGGGAATTTAAGAATAAGAGCCTCACTCAAGAGCCGGCCGAACGAAGCCACCACGCCCACGTCATACTCCCCGGGCCCCACGTCGGGCCACTCGTACACGGGTAGCCGCGCCTGGACGGCGAAGCGCTTCACGGGCAGGCCCCTTGGGGACGGGGATGGGACGGTGACCACCTCCAGCGTGTCGACCAACGCCTGCTCTGTGTCCTCCCTGAGAGAGAAGATGACGATGAGGCGGAGACACGGGTGACACAGCTCCCCCCACCTCTAAAGCAGGTCAGGAAAAACTCAGGAAGCGATTAAGGGTCCGTGGCTGTGTCCAGGGGGCGGCGCAGTGGGCAGGGCAGTGGACTCCCAAGTGGGAGGCTCCGGAGTCCGGTCCCTGGTATCACGTGTACCAGGAGTGATGCTCTGGTTCTCCCTCTGTATCTTTCTGGGGAAATAGATCTTTATTTTTATTATTATTTTTTAATTATTTATTCCCTTTTGTTGCCCTTGTTGTTTTATCATTGTTGTGTTTATTATTATTGTTGTTGTTGTTGTTATTGATGTCATCAATAGGACAGAGAGAAATGGAGAGAGGAGGGGAAGACAGAGGGGGAGAGAAAGACAGACACCTGCAGGCCTGCTGGGGGCTCAAACTGGGATCCTTACGCCAGTCCTTGTGCTTTGCGCCACCTGCGCTTAACCTGCTGTGCTACCACTGACTCCCGAAATCTTTATTTTTTTAAAAGACTTATTATTCTTCTTATTATTTTATTGCCACCAGAGTGGTCGATTTTCCTCTTCTTCTTCTAGGACAGAGAGAAATTGAGAGGGGAGGAGGGAGACAGAGTGAGAGGGACAGAGAGGCATCTGCAGACCTGCTTTTCACCACATGAGAGACAACCCCGTGCAGGTGGACATGAAAGCTTGAACCTGCAGCCTTGCTCATGGTAATATGCGCACTTAACCAGGTGTGTCAACACCCACCCAGCACTTATAAATCTTTTCAAATTTAAAAAAGTCGGGAATTGGGCGGTGGCACAGTGGGTTAAGTGCATGTGGCGCAAAGCACAAGGACCGGTGTAAGGATCCCAGTTCGAGCCCCCGGCTCCCCACCTGCAAGAGAGTCGCTTCACAGGTGGTGAAGCAGGTCTGCAGGTGTCTTTCTCTCCCCCTCTCTGTCTTCCCCTCCTCTCTCCATTTCTCTCTGTCCTATCCAACAACAATGACATCAACAACAACAGTAATAATTACAACAACAATAAAACAAGGGCAACAAAAGTAAACAAAAGTAAATAAATAAAGTCAAATGTCAAAAACTAATGCAACCATGAGACTAAGTTCTATTGTTTTTAAAATACTTTACAAATGGGAGTCAAGTGGTAGCACAGTGGGTTAAGCGCAGGTGGTGCAAAGTGCAAGGACTGGCTTAAGGATCCCGGTTCGAGCCCCCAGCTCCCCACCTGCAGGGGAGACGTTTCAGAGGTGGTGAAGCAGGTCTGCAGGTGTCTGTCTTTCTCTCCCCTCTCTGTCTTCCCCTCCTCTCTCTATTTCTCTCTGTCCTGTCCAACAACGACATCAATAATAACTACAACAATAAAACAACAAGGACAACAAAAGGAATAAAATAAATATAAAACATTTTAAATTAAAAAAAACTTTAAAAATATTTATTTCTTTCTAATGAGAGAGAGAGAGACCAGGGCACTGCTTTAGCCTCTGCACCACCTCCTGGACCACATAAGTTGTTTTTGTTTTTTTTTAAGATTTATTTATTTATGAGAGGGGGAAGGGTGCTGGTGGTAGTACATGACAGATGTTGACACAGGACAGAGGGTGACATATGACAGAGATGGCACAGGACAGATGGCAGAGGACAGAGGAGGTGACAAGTGACAGAGGTGACACAGGATAGAGGAGGTGACATGGGACAGAGGAGGTGACACGTGACAGAGGTGACAGGGCAGAGGTGGTGACACAGGAGAGAGGTGACAGTACAGAGGTGACATGCGACACGTGACGGGGAGGTGACACGCGACAGGGGAGGTGACACGGGACAGAGGTGACACAGGGCAGAGGCAGTGACATGGGGCAGAGGTGACACGCGACAAAGGAGGTGACACACGACAGAGGAGGTGACACAGGGCAGAGGAGGTGACACGGGGCAGAGGAAGTGACACGTGACAGGAGGTGACATGGGGCAGAGGAGGTGACACGGGGCAGAGGAGGTGACACGCGACAGAGGAGGTGACACGCGACAGAGGAGGTGACACGCGACAGAAGAGGTGACACGACAGAGGTGACACGCGACAGGGGAGGTGACACGCGACAGGGGAGGTGACACGGGACAGCGGAGGTGACACGGGGCAAAGGAGGTGACACGGGCTTAGGAGGTGACACGCGACAGAGGAGGTGACACGGGGCAGAGGAGGTGACACGGACAGAGGAAGTGACACACGACAGAGGTGACACGCGACAGGGAGGTGACACACGACAGAGGAGGTGACACACGACAGAGGAGGTGACACGCGACAGAGGAGGTGACACGCGACAGGGGAGGTGACACGGGGCAGAGGAGGTGACAAGCGACAGAGGAGGTGACACGCAACAGGGGAGGTGACACGCAACGGGGAAGTGACACACGACAGAGGAAGTGACACGCGACAGAGGAGGTGACACGAGACAGAGGAGGTGACACAGACAGGAGGGGGCAGGTGTCGGGAGGGGCACGGGACAGAGGTGGCGCCCGGGCGGAGGAGGCACTGGCCTTGGAGCAGGCGACCGGCCGGGCTGGGGGCTGCGGACGAGGGGTCCTCCACCCCGCACCCGCACCCGCACCCCGTACCTGGCGGCGTGCAGCGCCTGCAGCGCCTCGCGTGCAAACCGGTCGGTGCCGAAGAAGAGCACCCGCCACGGCGGCTTCTCGCGGACGCGGGCGCCCTTGCCGTCCTCCCCGCCGCCGAGCCCGCCCAGCGCCAGCCACGGCCGCCCCGGCCCCCCGGGCGCAGCGCCGACCGCCGGCCCCCGCGCCCAGCAACGCCGCGCCAGGGCCTTCATGGCCTGCCCCACTGCGCACGCGCGCGCAGGCAGCCGGAGGCGGGGCCGGGAAGGGACCGGAAGCCTGGGGGCGGGCCTGACGGCGACGGGGAGGGGCTGACGGCGAGGAAGCGGAAACTCGGGGCGGGGCGTGTGGGATGGGCGTAGCCTGTGGAGAGGGCGGGGCTTCCGAAACCAGCCGTTGTGGGGGCGGGGCTTGGCTGCCGTGTGCCGGGGGCGTGGCCACCTGCACTGGTGCTGGTGAACGGTCGGTCAGCGCCAGCATCCGGGAGACTTCTGTCGCATTTGCTTCCGCGATGCTGCCAATCTCCCCACAGGACTCGTCTGGGAGCAAAGCGTCTGTGTTTGCAGTCAGTGAAATCTCATGTATATACCCAACTCGGTCACTTTTTTCTCAGCTAGTATAATAAATAACGCTTGCTGGGGGTCGGGCGGTAGCCCACGTGTCGCAAAGCGCAAGGACTGGTGTGAGGATCCGGGTTCGAGCCCCCGGCTCCCCAACTGCAGGGGAGTCGCTTCACAGGCGGTGAAGCAGGTCTGCAGGTGTCTGTCTTTCTCTCCCCCTCTCTGTCTTCCCCTCCTCTCTCCATTTCTCTCTGTCCTATCCAACAACAACGACATCAATGACAATAATAATAGTAATAAAAAATAACGATAAAGCAACAAAGGCAACAAAAAGAGGGGGAAATGGCCTCCAGGAGCAGTGGATTCGTGTTGCAGGCCCGAACCCCAGCAATAACCCTGGAGGCATAAGAAGAAGAAGAATACTCGCTGAGGGGGTTGGGTGGTGGTGCAGCGGGTTAAGTGCATGTGACACGAAGCACAAGGACCGGCATAAGGGTCCCAGTTTGAGCCCCCAGCTCCCCACCTGCAGGGGAGTCGCTTCACAGGCGGTGAAGCAGGTCTGCAGGTGTCTGTCTTTCTCTCCCCCTCTCTGTCTTCCCCTCCTCTCTCCATTTCTCTCTGTCCTATCCAACAACAACGACATCAATAACAACCAGAACAACAATAAAAAAAAGGGCAACAAAAGGGGGGGGAAATAGCCTCCAGGAGCAGTGGATTCATGGTGCAGGCACCCAGCCCCAGCAATAACCCTGGAGGCAAAAAAAAAAAAAGTGTACAAATAATGCTTGCTGAGTATCCAACGTATGCCATGATTTGGCTGCATTTTTACTAGTGATTTAATAATGATTTACAAAATTGTAAGATAAGCATATAATTCTTTTTTTTTAATATATTTTTAAATTTTATTACCTTTATTTATTTATTTATTGGATAGAGACTGTCAGAAATCGAGAGGAAAGGGGGTGGTAGAGAGAGAGACAGAAAGACACCTGCAACACTACTTCACCACTTATGAAGCTTTCCCACTGCATGTGAGAACTGGGGGCTTGAACCTGGGTCTGTGCACATTGTCAGATGTGTGCTCAACCGGGTGGCTATCACCTAGCTCCAATAGGCATTGAATTCCATACAGTTCCCACCTGCATCTTTTATCTTGATGCGACTCTGGGGAGTGAACTCAGAGCTTCATGGAAATGCATGAGCTGCTGGGTGGCCTCCCCAGCTGAGTTTTCTAGTACTTATTCTATTTTATGAAAGAGTATGGGTCCGGCATCCACACAACTCCCTCCCACCCCAGCCTACCTCCACCCTTGTGCTGTCCACAGGTCTTCAGTGTGGCCCACACATGGGAGGTGTGTGCCGTTCCTGGCTGTGCATCTACTGTCTGCTACTTCAGTTCACTCGCGTCTCAGCCACATAACGGAACTACTGTTACCGCTGTTTTACGGAAGAGATCCGAGAATCAGTGACACCGGAGGGTTGCCTGAGGCGCCGTAGCCCCAAACCTGTGACCCTGAACAGCGGTCACAGAAACCCCGTGTGCCAGGTGAGGCAGTGTCCTCATCTGCACCGCAAGAAACTGGGGCTCAGGTCCTCGCTCGTGAACCTCTGGCGACTCAGAGTCCTTGCTCTCGCCTCCATCCTGTTGTGTGGTTGCCTCTCACACGGAGCGGGATGAGAGACACTGTGGGGAGGCTGCGCAGGAGAAGCCACCCCCAGGGGTGTGTGTTGGGGCCTGCTTGGCCCCGATCTAGGCCCAGCAGACACTCCGTAAGCCTGGCTCGAGTTTCGCTGACAGTCACTAACTTCCTCAGAGTGACAGCATTTCCTGTAGGCCGTGCCTGAATTCACCTCTGCCCTCCAGCTGATGATGCGTAAAGAGCATAGGCCCCACCGATGCCACCTCACACCACCTCTAACGTCATCTCACCCTACCTTTCCATCCCTGCCTCTACCCCCTGCCTATAAAAAATGGCCTTTTCCTCAATAAAGCCAGTCACTGCCTTGACAGAACTCCCGACTTGGTGTGGTGTCTTTTCTCAAGTCGTCGACACTCTCCCTCCCGCTCAGCCCCAGAAGGGGGGTCCGGCTGGTCCAGATCTCCCTCCTCACGACTACCTGTCGGGGAGAACCCGACAGGTGTGTGTCCTCCTTCCAGAGACGCTGCACCAGGTCTAGGCTTGGGTGATGAGATGCTACCAGTGTCATTGGCAGAGAAAGCTCTGCAAGGTGACAGCTGTGACATCTTTGTGTGGGACGCTCTGGAGCATATGAAGATATTCTGTACAGAACTGGAAGTGGGGGGTGGCCTTTAGGACTCTGGAGTGGAAGGAAGCAGGAAGGTAACATCTGAGAGAGGGAGAGGGAGAGGGAGAGGAAGAAGAAGAGGGAGGGAGAGAGAGAGGGAGAGGCTGAGACCATGAGGCCATTGGAGAGTTCACAGGGAGCATGCAGAGACCTGAGGATGATGGGGCAGGGGTACACGTAGGAAAGTGGCCTGAGCTCTGGCTGCTAAGGTGGCAGGTGCTCGGGTCCACAAGAGCTCTTGCCAGCGACCTGATCAGCCACACACAGGTGGCCCCGGTCATCTCCTGCCTGTGGTTTCACATAATGGCCATCAGAGGGCGCTATGCACAGCCTTTTCCAGCCCAGTGGCTCATGGACTTCCCCCCTTCCTTCCTTCCTTCCTTCCTTCCTTCCTTCCTCTTTCCTTCCTTCCTCCCTTCCTCTTTCCTTTATTCCTTTCTGTCTTTCCTTCTCTCATTCTTTTCTCTCTCTCCTTTTTCATTTTGACAGAACAGAGAAATTGTTCCTTTCTCCCTTTTTTCTCTTTCTTTCCTTCCTTCCTTTTTTCCTTCTTTCTTTCGCTCTCATTTTTTTTTTTTGATAGAACAGAAATTGAGAGGGAGGGGAAAGAGAGAGAGAGAGAGACCTGTAGCTCTGCTACACTGCTTGTGAAGCTTCCCCCATGTAGGTGGGGACTGGGGGCTTGAACCTGGTTCCTTGTGTGTTGTAAGTAATACATGCACTTAACCAGGAGCATCACCACCTATTCCCGCTCATAGATTCTCCAATACAGGCCCCAGCGCCTCTGACTCTGGGTTGTGGCTCATTACTGTTCTCTGAGCTCTCAGTAGATGTCACTCTATGTCAAGCAGCACAGGGGCTGTCTTTCTCCCTCAAGTCCTTCAAAAGATGTATTTATGTATTTGCTTGTTCATGAGAGAGGGGAGAGAGAGAACCAGAGCATCACTCTGGCACCTGTGATGCCAGGGCTCGAACTCAGGATCTCCTTCGTGAGTGCCCAGTGCTTTTTAAAATTTTTTAATTATCTTTATGTATTTATTGGCTAGAGACAGCCAGAAATTGAGAGGAAGAAGGAGATGGAGAGAGAGAGAGAGACACCTTCAGACTTGCTTCACCACTTGTGAAGCTTCCCCCTTGTAGGTGGGGACTGGGGGCTTGAGCCCATGCCCTTGCACATGGTGATGTGTGCACCCAGCCTCTCTGAGAGAACCTCTTAGAGTTGGGTGCCAGGGCAGGGGTGACACACTGTGGCCATCCATGTGTAACCAACAGCATAAGCGGATTTTCTTCTGCGCTTGGACTTTGATTTATTCCTGAGCAGAAGGGAGCTGGTTACACTGTAACCAGGAGCGAGGGAAGGAATGAGAGGTCCTGAGAAGGGGTGAGTGACCCAGAAGGTCTCCAGTGGGACAGGCAAGACAGAGGGCAGGGAGGCGCCTGCCTGGCTCCTGGGAGAAAGTTCTCCCTTTTATTGCCTCTCTGTGTCAGTCCCTTGGCTCCTACTTTTTCTAAAAGTGCCCACAGGTTTTCTCCAACCAAACCCCTTCTCCTGGCTTTCAAACTCTGTGCCCTCAGCTCTGTGTCCTTCTATGCGGTCCCCTGTCCCTGCCCCTGAGACCACACTTGAGTCACATCGGCCTGCTTTCTTCTCAGACTCACGGAGTCCGCTCTTCACCTGCGTCGCGTCCCTGCTACCCTGACTCGGCCCGGTAGCTCTGGGCATCAGTGGGTTTCTTCTTTTTTTTTTTTTTTCCTCCTCCAGGGTTATTGCTGGGCTCGGTGCCTGCACCATGAATCCACCGCTCCTGGAGGCCATTTTTTTCCCCTCTTTTGTTGCCCTTGTTGTAGCTTCGTTGTGGTTATTATTATTGCCCTTGTTGACGCAATTTGTTGTTGGATAGGACAGAGAGAAATGGAGAGAGGAGGGGAAGACAGAGAAGGGGAGAGAAAGATAGACACCTGCAGACCTGCTTCACCGCCTGGGAAGCGACTCCCCTGCAGGTGGGGAGCCGGGGGCTCGAACCAGGATCCTTACGCCGGTTCCTGCGCTTTGCGCCACATGCGCTTAACCCACTGCGCCACCGCCCGACCCCCTATCAGTGGGTTTCATCTCGGCTTCCCACCCCATCTCTTTCTGTACCATGTTGTGGTTGAAATCATTCCCACAAGTGCTCACTCTTACAAAATAGATGTTTTGACTGGCCTTTTTGTTGCCTGTTTAGTACTCCCTGGGACTGAGCTTCAGGGGAGCAGAGTCCTTGAAATGTGTAATCTGATGACACATTAAATTATAACCTAATTATATATAGTTTACTGGAAAGAGAGAGAAGAAACACCCGAGCATCTGCACATGTGGTGAAGCAGTGATGCAGGTGTCTCTCTTCCTCTCTCCTTCTCTGTCTCCCCTTCCCATCTCAGTTTCTCTCTGTCCTCTTAAATGAAATAAAGATTTTTTAAAGAAACTACCCATTTATTTTCTTTATTGGGGATTAATAGTCTGTGCATATGTGGCATTTCTTAGTTTTCTTTTTTTTCTTTTTTCTTTCTTTTTTTTTTTTTTACCAGAGCACTACTCAGCTGTGGCTTATAGTGATGCAGGGGACTGAACCTGGGACTTTGAAGCCTCAGGCATGAGAGTCTCTTTGCACAACCATGATGCTATCTACCCCTTCCCATAAAGATTTTTTTATACTGCAGTTTCTTTTTTACGATTTTATTTATTTATTCATGAGAATGATAGGTGGAAAGAGAGAAAGAACCAGACGTCACTCTGGTACATGTGCTGCTGGGGATCGAACTTGGGACCTCATGGTTGAGAATCCAATGCTTTATCCACTGTGTCACCTCCGGACCACCTAAATAAAGATCTTTGAAAGACATTCCTTTCTATGCAGGTGAGCAATAGCTCCACTGGTAGCGGCTCGCCCCAGGCTCCTTTGAATCCCCTGGTGTCTAGTGTACCAAAATGTTCTCTGGCCTCTCTCTTTCTTTCTCCTTTTATCACTTGAAACAATAGTGCAAATTAGGTGAAGTGATTTTTTTTTTTTAAGTGTGAGGGCCTTGTCCATGGACAAATTCACTTCTCCCAAACTGACTTTGGAGGGAGGGAGGGAGGGAGATGGGGGTGGGGGTGGGGAATCACAACACCAGAGCTTCCTCCAGTGCTAGGATACTCTAAATGTGGTGCCAGGGCTCAAACTTGGGCCTTGATCATGGCAAGATACAGGCCCTGCCAAGTGTGCTATCTTCCAGTCCAGAATTAGATCAAAAAAAGAAGGAAGGAAGGAAGGGAGGGAGGGAGTCCTCAGACCATCAGAGCTGAATGGTCCTGTTCTGGTGGTGGGGTGGGTGAGGGCACCTGGCCTGCTCTCAGCTCCCAGGGCCACCCCATGACCCCTTGACCCTCCAAAGGTCCTCTCTGATAGTTTCTTGTAAGGAATCCCTGAGGCTGGGACTTTCTGGTGAGAAAGCCTGGCTGTAAAAATCCGTTCTATGGTTAAACATTGATGACAGCAGGGATAGTTCCCTCCCGCAGCCCCGCCCCCAAGCAAAGGTGCCCCCAGCCCCCCGTACCCGCTGGCAAGAGCTTCTAGATGCTTCCTGTGTGGAGGCCACACTTGGGCAGGAAGCCCCCTGGCTGTGGGTGGGGCCTGCTTGTCATCTGAGGTCACCCTTCAGGAGGTCACTCACCCCGGGTCGCAGGCAGGGGCACTGAGCAGAGCTGCTCCGGGCACCACCCCAAGGTGACAGCCACCAGTGTGAGCACCCAGGTGGCAAAGACCAGCGAACCTTCTGGGCAGAGACAGAAATCAGTGCCCCCCAACGCAGAGCAGGGCAGACCCGGGGCTAGGATCCAGGGTGAGTGTCTCCCCCCCCCCGCCAGGGGCCTGGGGGGTGGGAGGAGGAAGTGCAGACCATGGACAGGCTGAGCCCTGGGGCTTGAGCCCTGGCACCAAATGGGAGCTCCACACGCGCGCGGCACAGAGGAAGCTCATAAATGGGGTGGAATAGTGCCATGTTATCTCTTCTCTTTGTGACTGTCTTTTCCCTCTCTCCACTCTGTCTCTCTAAATAACAAGAGAAATAGAATTGGTGTTCCGCGCGGAAGCAATGACAGAAGCCAGACCTTCCACCTTCTGCACCCCATAATGACCCTGGGTCCACACTCCCAGAGGGATAGAGAACAGGAAAGCTATCAGGGGAGGGGAGGGGATACGGAGATTTGGTGGTGGGAATTGTGTAGAGTTGTACCCCTCTTATCCTATGGTCTTGTCAGTTTTTCCATTTTACAAATAAATTAATTTAAAAAGAAAAGAAATAGAATTGGACTGGAGAGGCTAGAGAACACTCCCAGGCATCACCACAGTAAACATAATTGAAGAGGTTGGTCTACCCAGTGGAGTGCCTGCCTTGCTTTGCCTGAGGCCCTGGGTTCAAGTCCCAGCACCACATGGGAGCACCACGGACTGATGGGTTGCTCCACCAAGGAGGAGCAGTGCTGTGGTGTGTCTCCCTCCCTTCTCTCTGTCTGTCTCTAAAAGGGTAGAGAGTAGGAAACCAGACCATGGATGGCCCAGGTCCACCCCGCAACCGCGTGTAAAGACATTTTATGGTTAATAAAAGGCAGAGATCTCTGAGGGGCTAGAGACACACTGAGCAGATGCAGCATGAGCACCTGTGGCAAGAAAGAGACACTGGGGGGGTGGCGCTTAGTGGCACAGCACACTCAGACTTGGCCTTACAAGGCCCTGGGTTCGAGCCCCAGTGCAAAAGAAAACAGAAAGACAAGAATGAAATCCTAACAAGACAGGAAGTTTAGTTTTTAATAATAGGAGTCGGGAATATGTATTCACTTATGAAAGTGAGGAGGGAGGAGAGAGACCCAGAACATCACTCTGACACGTATGACACTGGGGATCCGACTCAGGACCTCATCCTTCAGAGTCCAGAGCTCTAACCACTGCACTCCCTCCTGACCAAAGTTGGACTTGTGCAGTGATGTTACCTAATGCTCAGTGTCTCCCAGTGGAGTGCTTGTACTTAGTGGATCTGTCCCAGGAGCTTGGACATCTCTGTGGCGGATTCAGAGTGAGTCTTGAAGTCGGGGGCCCCCGAGCCCCAGTTTTTTCCTTCTCTAAATGTTAGAAGCTGCTGTGGCCACCCACACGGTGACGTGCTGAGCATGGGCTTGGGGTTGCGTTGATCTGTCGGCATGAGGCCTGGCGCCGGGGTCCCTGTGGACTCAACACAGCCTAGGGTGAGGGGGCAAGTGGGTGAAGTGCCGGCCATGTGGCTGGCCGCCCCTACCTCCAGCATCCTGCATGCCCCTGCAAAGCTCGGGGCCTCTCTCCCTCTTTCACTCTCTCTCGTCAATGAATCTTGAAAAGAGAATTTTAAAACCTCATCCAACAAGTAGAATGCCCAGGCATTTACTGATACTTACAGACACACGGAGTCTGTTTTTGAAAGGTGGGGGCAGAGGGGAGGAGAGGCAGCATAATGGTTTTGCTAAGAGACTCTCCTGCCTGAGGCTCTGAAGTCCCAGGTTCAGTCCCCTGTACAACCATCATTTAGAGCTGAGCAGGGTTCTGGTTAAATATATATTTGGAATGTAAACACAGTAAAGACACATGGGGTCTGGGAAGATGGCTCAGTGATAGCGCACAGGTTTGATTCCTGGCATCACATCTACTGGCTGCTCGTCTCTCTCCCTCCCTCCCTCTCTCATTAAATAATCAAGAACCAAAACACGTGTCAAGTGTCCCTGCATGAACTGTTTTTCCTCAAGCAGCACCGAGACGTCTCGGGAATCCAACACGCAGCCCAGGG
This sequence comes from Erinaceus europaeus, assembly GCF_950295315.1. NCBI lineage: Eukaryota > Metazoa > Chordata > Mammalia > Eulipotyphla > Erinaceidae > Erinaceus > Erinaceus europaeus. The sequence continues at coordinate 3,816,488 of NC_080177.1, read as the reverse complement.
CTTGGGGAGGAGAGAGACTTCTTCTCCTGCTCTGACAGCAGTGGTGACCTACACATCAGGTGACAGGAGACAAAAGAGAGTTCCATGTCAAAACTGTGGGGATCCCCTCACCTCGTGTGTGTGTGTGTGTGTGTGTGTGTGTGTGTGTGTATGTGTGTGTGTGCTCGCACATGTGTGTGTGAGCACGTGTGTGCGTGTGTGTGTGTGTGTGTGTGTGTGTGTGTGTGTGTGTGTGTACACGTGCGTGCACGCAGCCCGGAAAATAACAGCTCCGCTGCTTCTAGTCCCTGTTTGGGCAAAGACGCCATGAGGGAAAAGCAGGGTCTGTGTGGGTGACCAGGATGCCTCTGCCCTTTAGTTCTGGGAGGAGCGTCTCACCGGGAGGCTTATCTTCAAGGACAGGCAGGTGTTACAGTCTTGATGCCCCCACCCCAAGCTGTCTCTCTCTCTTTTTTTTATGACTTTATTGAGGAAAGGGTGTAACGCAGGTCAGCGTTGTCACTGGGCAGTCTGGCAGCTCCCCACACACCCTGCACCCAGTACGCTGTCTCCTTCCCCACCACAGGGCCCTGGGTCCCCGGACCTCTGGCAACCCCCTCCTGCCTTCCTGCTTCTGACCCTTTAGATCAGCTGCTGTAGGCCGAGGTCACTATCATTTCATTTAACGTGACTCCTGCCAGCTCCCTCCATGTTGTTACAGTAAACGAGAGCCTGCCTTTTTCCACAGCTGCGTAGTGGTTCTTTCACTATGTGTGCAGACCACAGCCTCCTTCTCCTCTCACTTGTACTTGGGCACTTGAGTTGTCATCAAGCCTTGGCTCTGGCACACAACACTGCTGTGGACACAGGGGTGCAGAGATCTCTGCGGACAGGTGTTCTCTAGCTCTCTGGAGAGGTCATGCCTGCTGGTCCTTAAGTCATTTTTGTTGAAGACAGCAGGCCTGGGTGAGAAATTGGGTTGTGTGTGTGTGTGTTGTGAGCCTCATCATGCCCGGCCTGAGAGGGTATTAGTGCTTGGTGTGTCTCTGTCTCTCTGTCTCCACACTCTCTTCTCTGCGTGTGGGGGCGAAGAATGGACTCTGGCTGATATGCCAACTGCCCCTGCCCTTCAGGGCCACCAGTTCCTAGGTTTGAGTGGCTGGGCTCCTGGGACTCAGGACCAGCAGAAGCCGGGTTTGGGGAGGCAGGCCACACTCCAGTGGAATAATATCCCAGCACCAGGGGCCTGGCGGTAGCACATTACAATGCACGAGGATCAGGGTTCAAGTCCCTGGTCCCCACCTGCAGGTGAAGTCTCTACAAGTTATGAAACAGTGTGGTAGGTGTCTCTCTTCCTCTCTATCTACTCTTTTCTCTCAGTTTCTCTGTCTCCATCCAAACCAACTAAATAAAAAATAATTTCAAAATATTTCTAAAAAATAAATAGGGGGCCAGGTACTGGATTAAGTACACATAGCATGAAGCTCACACAAGGATCCGGGTTTGAGCCCCCAGCTCCCCACCCATAGGGGGGTCAATTCACAAGCGATGAAGCAGGTTTGCCAGTGTCTATCTTTCTCTCCCTCTCTCTCTTTCTTCTAAAATATTTATTTATTTATTTATGAGTAATGATAGAAGAGAGAAAGAACCAGACGTCACTCTGGTACATGTGCTGCCAGGAATTGAACTCGGGACCTCATGCTTGAGAGACCAAAGCCTTATCCATGCACCAACCCCCAGACCACTTTTTCTCTCCCTCTCTATCAACCCCTCCCCTCTCAATTTCTCTCTGTCCTATCCAATAAAAATGAATAATGGCCACAGGAGCAGTGGATTTGTAGTGCTGGCACAGAGCCCCAGAGATAACCCTGGAGGTAAATAAATAAATGGGGAGATGGGCTGTAGCGCAGCAGGTTAAGTGCATGTGGTGCAAAGTGAAGGACCAGTGTAGGATCCCAGTTCGAGCCCCCGCTCCCCACCTGCAGGGGAGTCGCTTCCCAGGCGGTGAAGCAGGTCTGCAGGGGTCTGTCTGTCTCTCCCCCTCCCTGTCTTCCTTCTCTCCTCTCCATTTCTCCCTGTCCTATCCAACAAAGACGACATCAATAATTACAACAAGGGCAACAAAAGGGAATAAGTAAATAAATAAAATTATTTTTTTAAAAAGAGTGGGGCCGGGTGGTGTCAAGGCTTGAGTGCGTATGTTACGGTACACAAAGACCTTTCTCTCCCCTCTCTGTCTTCCACTCTTCGCTCCATTTCTCTCTGTCCTATCTAACAATGACGACAACAACAACAACAATAACTGCAGCAATAAAACAACAAGGGTTGGGTGGGTGGGGAGAATACAGAGCCAAGAAGGATGACAGAGGACCTAGTGGGAGTTGTATTGTTATATGGAAAACTGGGAAATGTTATGCATGTACAAACTATTGTATTTACTGTCGAATGTAAAACATTAATTCCCCAATAACGAAATTAAAAAATAAAATAAAATAAACAGCAAGGGCAACAAAAGGGAATGAATAAATAAATAACCCAGCACCGCCCTCTGTGTCCAGGCCAGGCCAGTCCGGGGGCTGCAGTGGCAGAGGACCATGGAGCATGGCCAAGGGCTCACCCCGGGCCCAGACGCTGTGCCCCAGGAGCTGCTGGATGAGATGCTCTGGGTTTTCCGGGTTGAAGATGGTGAGTGTAGGGCACGTGTGTCTGTCTGTCTGTCTGTCTTTATGGAGTGTTTGTGTGAGAGGTGTGTGTCTGTGCGTGTAAAGAGTGTGTAGTGTCTGTGTCTGTGGTGTGTGTGCTGGCTGAGTGCCAGCTCCCTCCTCCAGGCTGGCTGCACATGTGTTCCCCCCCCCCACCGGCTGAGGCTGAGGGGCTGGAGGTGCCTCCTGTCTGCAGTCGAGGTCACTCACCCCCACATCCCTCCCTCCCTGGGTGCTCACAGCCCTGGGCTTGAGGAGAGAGTGCACCGCAAGTCCCTGCCTTGGCGATGAGGGAGGGAACCAGCCAGGCAGACCTGCGGAGTGGGGACTGCGTGTGGGACATTGGGCTGGGGGTCCCAGGAGAGGGAGATGGAGATGAGGGCTGCAGGAGGCAGGGCCGTGTAGAGTGGGGGTACCCCTTCCACGGGGGAGCAGGACCCACGAGAGCCCGAGGTGGACTCCGTCTCCCTGTGACTCAACTGACGGGAGTCTGAGAAAACACCAGGACTCCTTTCCTATTAGACAGTGGGGGGGGGGGGGGGGGCCGCGGAGCCACAGCACAGGGAACTGGAATGGGAGCCTTCACGTGCAAGTCCTGTGATCTCCCAGCTGAGCTGTCTCCTCCAACCACTTACTCTATGCTTAATTAATTCATTAATTTTTTAACCTTTTCCCCCCTTTATTTGATAGACTGAGAGAAATGAGAGAGCTGGAGGTGGGGAGAGAGACCCCACCACTCAAGAAGCTTCCCCCCCCCCCCCCCGCAAGTGGGGAGCCGGATAGGGGGGATGAACCCGAGTCCTTGCGCACTGTAATGTGCGTGCTCACCCAGGGATGCCACCGCCCTTACTCTATATTATTAAAGAGGTTATTGATTTATTAACGGGTAGAGCACCACTGGCACATGCGGTGCCTGGGATGGAACTCAGAGCCTCGGGCTCACACATCCTGTGCCCTACCTCTGAGCCGCCCTCCCCCAGCCCCAGCTCCAGCCCCAGCCAAGCACCGAAGATGTGACATCTGTCCTGACCCATGTCCCTGTGTCACAGCACTACAGTGCTGTCCCTGTCAGAAGAGGGCTTAGGGGCGAGGGGGGGTCCCTCTTGTGCTGTGTGCTGGGCCTGAGACCACCCCCCCAGCATGGTGAGGGGTCCGAGGCCCAGGCCCTGCGAAGCTGAGTGTCCCCCCCGTGTCCCTCACAGCATCCCCGTGGAATTACTCCATGTTCGTGCTCGTGGCTGTGGTGCTGCTGACGGGGGGTTTCCTGCTGAGGAGGAGCATCCTGGCTAACCGGTGAGCAGGGGTCTGTCCTTCAGAGGGGGCGACACCTGGCCATGTCCCAACACTCCCAATCAGAAGTCAGGAGCTCAGCCCTGGAGTCCCAAAGGCCTGAGTTCAAATGCCAGCTCTGTCCCACACCCCCCCAAACCAGGTTGTCCTCTGCCCGGGGTCCAGGGAGGCCTGGGAGGCCTGGGAAGGGGGGTGAGGCAGGGTCATGAGAGGGCAGGGCCAGAGATCGACAGAGGTCAGTCCTGGGTTGACTCTAACACTCCCTGCCCCCCATGACAGCACTCTGAGAACACTCTCAACCCAGCTGGAAGCTGCTGGCGCAAAGGCTCCAGGCGGGACCATCTCTGGCATCTTGATAAACTCTCTGGAACATTCCATAGCTGGCTGTGGGGGTCTCCTTGAGGGCAGGGCAACAGATGATCACACTGGGGTCCCTCCACTATGGGAGGTCTAGGGGCACCCTGAGCAAACCCCCCTTTAGAAAGAGGTTGTGGGGAGTCGGGCGGTAGCACAGTGGGTTAAGCGCATGTGCCGCAAAGCGCAAGGACCTGTGTAAGGATCCTGGTTCGAGCCCCTGGCTCCCCACCTGCAGGAGAGTCGCTTCACAAGCAGTGAAGCAGATCTGCAGGTGTCTGTCTTTCTCTCCCCCTCTCTATTTCTCTCTGTCTTGTCCAACAACGACAACATCAATAACAACAATACAAAAAAACAAGGGCAACAGCAGGGAAAATAAATATTTAAAAATAAATTAAAATAAATTAAAAAATAAAGAGGTTGTGGGGGGATTAAGGAAGGCTGGGCCTTGAATGCCGTGTTCAGGACATGGGCAGCTGGGAGCCAGTGAAGGTGCCAGAGCTGAAGAGTGACAAGTGCACAGGGGACTTTAGGAAATGTGACCAGAGGCCAGGGAGATGGCTGAGGGCAGAGCACAGGACTTGCATGCCTGGCACCCTGCGTTCAAGCCCCAGCAAGGCGCTTCATCTGTGCGGCTACATGTGCCAGCACAAAGTCCTCTTTCTCTTATTTTATTTTCCCTCCAGTCACTGGGGCTCGGTGCCAGCGCTATGAATCCACTGCTCCTGAAGGCCATTTTTCCCATTTTATTGGACAGGACAGAGAAAAATTGAGAGAGGAGGGGGAGATAGAAAGGGACAGATACCTGCAGACCTGCTTTGCCGCCTGTGAAGCGACTTCCTTGCAGGTGGGGAGCCGGGGGTTCGAACAGGGATCCTTATGCCAGTCCTTGCGCTTTGCACCATGTGTGCTTAACCCACTGCACTACCACCGGACTCTCGTATTAAAATACTTTTTTAGAGAGTGCAGGAAGCACAGGCTTGGACCGGGCAGAGGCTGGGGTGGAAACACAGCCAGGGGTTGGGGATGGAGCTCAGTGACAGGGCGCAAGCCTCACATATCTGAGGTTCTGGGTCCCCTCCCCCACACTCCCTCCAAACACACTGTGCTTAGAGTCCTGGGACTTGAACTCAGGACCAGGGAAGTATTGGCTCCGCCTCTTGCTCCCCTGTAGAGGGTGGTAACAGGAAGCAAGCTTCACGCTGCTTCTGCGGATAGAATGCCAAAGCCGGGGCTGGGAGAGAGTCATCCCTTACCATGGGCCAGATTCTGAGTTGGAGCCCCAGCACCACATGGGAGGGCCACAGACAGCACAGGGAAAGCTCTGATGGTGAAGCTGTGCTGTGAGGTCTCTCCTCTCCCTCCCATGGTCTACCCACACACAAAAGGATGAAATAATTTCCTAGGCTGTGAAGCAAACAGCTCAAACCAATCGGGCTCTCTCCCTCATGCTGTCCTCCTAGATTTCTTCGGTCTTACAGCCAATCACAGATGTTCGTGGTCTCTCTCTATGTATGTGTCTCCGTTTCTCTTCCCAGAAACCGAAAGACACAGGCTCCAGAGAAGCCAACCCGAGGGGCACTGTCCTCGGTCGAGCTTGAAGCCAGAGGTGACCAAGAGGACAACCACCTGAATGTGCTGACAGAGACCCTACTGCTGGCGGAGAAGCTGCCGCTGGCCCAGGAGGACTTGGGGCTCAGAGAGAAAGGGGGGTCTTCCATGTCCCTGCCAGAACCCCAAGAATCTGAGAGTTAGAGGCACATTTGGAGCACCGTGCCCCATGTCAGCCCCGAGAAAGACGTCAGACTCGGCTTCTCTTCGGGGCAACAAGCACGGCCACTGTTTATTAAAATGCTTCCAGGCTGCAGCTGGTTCCCATGGCGACTCCCTAGTCAGGAACTGATGGGGCCGGGTGTCCACTCACTTTACCATCTGCAAGGCCCCGGGTTCGAATCCTGGCACCACATGGGAGCACCAGATAGCAGCGGGGAGCTCCGTGGGTGGTGGAGCAGTGCTATGGTCTGTCTGTCTCTCTCGCTAAACAAACAAATGCTGGGCCAGTGAGCAAAGCCCTGGGTTCTCTGCCTGGTTCTGTTCCCGCCCGAGGCCCCCTCTGGTGTCTCCCAGGAGGGTCCAGCTCTGGCCTGAGCCCCCCAGGCTTGACACCGACGCCCCCCACCCTTCCCCCCACAAGGTCATCAAGGCTTTTGGTTCTGTTTTATGGGAGTGGTGCGCAGACCTGTGGGTGCTGGTAGACACAGAGAGGTCTGTTTCTGAGTGTCCCTGCGTGTCTCGGTGCCGGGCTTGGGGTTCCGGGCATCCTCCCCAGTGGGGTCCGCGGCTGCCGTCTTTGAACTTAAGCTACATGGAGGCCGACTTTACCGGGGGGCGGTTGGGGGCTGCCTCCTGATGTGTGGGGGCGGCTGGAAGACCACGCTGTACTGCAGAGGCCGCCCTGGCCACCAGGTGTCGCTATGCTGCCTCCTGCGGGCTGTCCTCAGGGCTGCAGGTCCCCCTGCAGTTGGTTGTCCTGCTGTCCCCTGGTGGTGGCAGGGCTGGTGGCTGGCTCCTCCCACTTCAAGCTGCTCCAGGACCATTTCCAGGGATACCAGAATCTAGCCAGCATCCCAGCTCACAATGGACCTGGTGTGGGGTACCCTGCCGGACGCTGGAGGGGTCAGCCACAACCCCCCCAGATGGTGCGGGTGTCAGTCCATCTAAAGTGAGGGAGGAGGGGGAGCTGCCAACCCTGGTCCCCAGTGCAAGATCCCAAAGCACCTTCAGAATATCTTGAAGCCCTTGAGCAGGGTGAGCGTGGGTGCCTTGCGCTTGCTCTGGGCCCGGGACGACTTTACAGTGACCAGCTTGGCCTGGGCCATGGCGGGCATCTCCTTGAGGCTGGCGGTGGCCAGTGGGCCAAAGGTGCAGCCGGCCAGCCCGTGGCGTGGGGCCAGCAGGGCCTGGGGAGGTGGTGGCCGGTCCTCGGGGGGTGGCAGGGTCCGGGTCAGGCAGCCCCGCTCCAGCTCCCGCCGGGCCTCCCGTAGGGCCATGTGGAATGCATGCTGCACCTGCTCAAAGTCCAGGCAGGCCGACACCTCCAAGAACTGACAGCCGAACCTGCCCGCCAGGGCCGCGCCCTCTGCCTCACAGACCTGCCTGGGGGAGAGATGGGGAAGGATGGCAGCTGGGGCCACACCAGCCAATACAGCCCATGCCCTGCAGGGTGTGGGGCCCTGGGCTCCAGCCCCAGTGTCACATGGGAGGACATGGGATGATGCAGGAGCGCTTCGTGGATGGTGGGGCTGTGCACAAGTCTTTCTTCTGTCTGTCTGTTTATCTGTCCATCCACCCAGCTATCTATTTTTTATATTTTTTATATTTATGTATTTATTCCCTTTTGTTGCCCTTGCTTTATTGTTGTAGTTATAGATGTCATCGTTGTTGGATAGGACAGAGAGAAATGGAGAGAGGAGGGGAAGACAGAGAGGGGGAGAGAAAGACAGACACCTGCAGACCTGCTTCACCGCCTGGGAAGCGACTCCCCTGCAGGTGGGGAGCCGGGGGCTCGAACCGGATCCTTTCGCCTGTTCTTGTGCTTTGCGCCACATGTGCTTAACCAACTGCGCTACCTCCTGACTCCCCTATCTATTTTTTTGCCACCAGGGTTATCCTTAGGGCTCAGTGCCTGTGGTCATCCCCCCCCCCCATTGTATTTGATAGGACAGAGAGAAATTGAGAAGGGAGGGAGATACAAGGAGGAGGAGACAGAGAGGAACCTGGAGCCCTGCTTCACAATTCCTGAAGCTTCTCCTCCCTCCCCCACCCCACCCCGCAGGTGGGGAATAAGGGATTGAACCTGGGTCACTGCGACTGGTAATGTGTGTACCTAACCGGGTACGCCATCGTCCGGCCCCTGCTCTCCTCTCTGGCTGTTTCTTTCTCCTTGAAACAAGATAAATGGAAAAATTGGCCCAGAGCAGCCAGTCAGCGGTGAGACAGGGCACGGGGAGGCCTCAGTCTTTGCAGTGACTGTGAATCAGGAGACAGGGCCGTGGCTGTGTACTGGATTTCCTGTCTGAGCCCCGGAAGGCCCCAGGTTCAGCCAGAGTTAAGCAATGCTCTTAGCTCTCTTTCTCTCTCAATACATATATATATTTGGGGTACTGGGCAGTGGCACACCCAGCTGAGGATATCAATCACAGTGCACAAGGACCCGGGTTCAAGCCCCTGGTCCCCACCTACAGGGGAGAAGCTCCAGGAGTGGGAAGCAGGGCTGCGTGTGTCTCTCTGTCTCTCTCCCTATGTCTCCCTCCTTCTCATTTCTCTCTGTCCTGTCAGATACTAAAGAGAAAAAGTTTAAGATTAAAAAAAATTTTTTTAATGAAATAGATCTCACTACCATATATATAATGGAGGCTGGGGGTGGTGTAGTGGGAAAGCTCTGCGTTTGGTAGCTTACGGGGATCTTAAATGTCTCCCCAATTGGGGTGCTTTTCCTCTCTCTCTTGTTAAATAAAAATAAGTATTTGGGGGAGTCAGGCGCTAGCGCAGGTTAAGCGGCGCACATGGTGCAAAGCGCAAGGACCAGAGTAAAGATCCCGGTTCGAGGCCCCAGTCCCCTACCTACAGAGGGGTCGCTTCACAGGCAGTAAAGCAAGTCTGCAGGTGTCTATCTTTCTGTCTCTCTGTCTTCCCCTCCTCTCTCCATTTCTCTCTGTCCTATCCAACAACGACAGCAATAACAACAATAACAACAACAATAAACAAGAACAACAAAAGGGAAAAAATGGCCTCCAGGAGCAGCGGATTCATAGTGCCGGCACCGAGCCCCAGCAATAACATTGGAGGCCAATAAATAAATAAATATAAAAAAATAAAATAAAAACTTTTTTTAAAAAGTATTTATGGGGGAAATCAAAGAAGTTTGCTTCAAGGGCACAGGATCCGGCATGGAGTCAGTGCCGGGTCTGGGAGGGCCGGGGGCAGAGAGTAGCCCTTCTTGGCTTCTCCTCACAGGCCCTGAAATTTTCCAGCCCCACCCCACACCCCCGCGATTCCAACTAACAGAGCAGCTGGCAGGACTCCAAAGAAGGCAGCAAGTGGCCCAAGGAGCGGTGCTCGCCTGTGGAGAGACAGCTGAGACATCAGAGACACCACGGGCCAGGAGACAGCTCAGCTGGTAGAGTCCACACTTTGCTGAGTGGGAAGTTCTGGATGTGAGCACTGGCACCATAAAGAAGCACCACACACACGAGGGGAGTCCATACATAGTGGAACAATGCAGCGATGGCTCTCTCTCCTCTCTCCTCTCCTCTCCTCTCCTCCTCTCTTCTCTCCTCTCCTCCCCTCTCCTCTCTTCTCCTCTCCCCTCTCCTCTCCTCCTCTCTCCTCCTCTCCTCTCCTCTCCTCTCCTCCTCTCTTCTCCTCCTCTCCCCTCTCCTCTCCTCTCCTCCCCTCCCCTCCCCTACCCTCCCCTCCCCTCCTCTCTCTTTCTCTCTGAGGCAGGAGTGTGGAGGGGTGGGTGTGAGGTGGGTGGACGGTGTCAGATGTCACAGGTGGACAGAGATCCATGGTCTGAGAGGTGGCACAGTGGATAAAGCACTGGTCTCTCAAGCATGAGATTGTCAGTTTGATTCCAAGTGTGGCCAGAGCTTCCCCCTCTAGTTAAGTCAGTCTTTCTTCTTTTAAAGCCAGTGGAGTAGCCTCTCAAGAGGAGACATCACCTCAAACAGCACATGGGCAGGGTGGAGGAGAGGTGCTCCAGAGAGCCTGAGGTGGGTCAGCTGGAGAGAACAGCCCAGAACATTCCAATCCAGGCCTTTGCACAGGCCCATGGGGCCGGGTGGGAACTGCCCTTGGAGTCAGCCTGTGGTCTTGGCATCCAGCCCTACGCAGAGGGCCACCCTCCACTCAGGCCGGGAGCGAGTCCTGGGCAGGCTGAGGCGGGTGACGGGGAAGAGCACCTGGCCATCTGACCCACAGATACTCAGAGCCTCCCCCATCCCCCAGAGACTCAGCAAAGCAGGACTGAGGTGAAGCTCAGTGGGTGGAGCACAGGGCTTGCTTAAGGTCCCGAGTTCAAGCCTCACCACTGCTCATGGAAGAGCAATGCTCTGCTTCTCTCTGTCTCCCTAGTCAATACATCAATCTGAAGTCTAAAAAAAGAGAAAGAGTCGGGCTGGGTGGTGATGCACCTGGTTGAGAGCACAGGTTACAGTGCACAAGGACCCAGGTTCAAGCCCCAGTCCCCACTTGCAGGGGGAAATCTTTGCGAGTGGGTAATTAGGGCTGCAGGTGTCTCTCTGTCTCTCTCTCCCTATCACCCCCTTCCCTTTCAATTTCTGGCGGTCTCTATCTGATAAATAAAGATAATTTGAAAAAAAAAGAAGTGCTTGACAGCACAGTGGGTAGTCATCTTTCTTGCATGAGTCACAGGGTTTGAGCCCTGACACCACACAGGAGTCCCATAGCACCAGGGGAAACTCTCCTGTGTCCGTGTGAATGACAGAAGTCTGTCCAGAAGGATGGGATCATGTCTTTGTGAGGCCCTGACCAGTCTTCAGATAAGCAGATTAGGGGTGGGGTGTGGAGTAGGACCAGTGAGCCCTAGAGTGGGAGGAGTCTCTGCCTCCTGCGCCTGGGCTTCCCCCACCCCCCTGGGGTCCCCCCACCTGTACTGTGCCATGTCCAGCTTGTTGCCCAGCAACAGGGCAGGCCGGGCGCGGGGGGCCAGCAGCTCCAAGTAGCAGGCGGCACACTCAAAGCTGGGCCTGCTGTCCACGCTGTACACCACCAGGAAGGCGTGTGCCCAGTCCAGGTAGCGCTCACAGTTCCGTGGCGTGTCCTGCAGGGACCATGGGAGGCTGCCCTGAGCCCAGGGACCCCAGCCTGCCACCCTTACCGCCCCAGGCAGGGGGAGGGGGTTGGGGTCCCACGTCACTCTGGGGATAGTGGGGTCAGGGCTTCCAGGTCATTCTGGGGCCGTGGAGTCAGGAGGTCACAGGCCACTGTGGACAGTGGGGTCAGGGGTCACTGGGGACCGTGGATCATGTTACCGGGTCAGCTGTGTCCATGACCCTCAGGAGCACGGGCTGGTGGTCCACAGTCTCCTCGGAGCTGTATGTGTCTTCTGCAAGACAGACAGGTAGACAGTGGGTAGGGTCAGGGCAGGCCCCTGTCAACTGCTGGGGGGAACATCAGGACCAATGGACGGGGACGGGGGGACTGTCCTAGGACAGACTGACCATAGGAGAGACATGGGGATGAGACGGAACCCACTCCAGGGGGTGCTGATCTGCCCGCAGGTGTCATGCACAGAACTGTTTCTGGAGATTCTCCCCTCAACCTCAAGTGACAGGAGTGTGTGACCCGGGCGGGGACAGCAGAGGCCTCAGGAGTTGCCCCACTGGTCACTGTCCTCCTTCCCCTCAACCACAGCTGCCGCCCAAGAGACGGACGCGAACATGAGGGCCTGAGCCAGGCAGCCCCTGTGCCAGTGCTCTCAAGTAAATGAATCTTTTAAAAGAAAAAAATGAAGGGGCTGGGCAGTGTCACACCTGGTTAAGTGCACACAGTACTAAGCACAAGGACCCGGGTTCGAGCCCCCAGCTCCCCACCTGCATGGAGTTTCTTCACAAGCGGTGAAGCAGGTCTGTGTCTCTCTCTCTCCATATATATATCCCCTCCTCTCTTAAATTCTCTCTGTCCTATCCAATAAAATGGAAAAAATGGCTGTCAGGAGTGGTGGATTTGTAGTGCCAGCACTGAACTCCAACGATAACCCTGGAGGCAAAAAATTTAAAAAGAAGAAGAAAAAGAAAGAGAGAGAGAAAGGAAGGCAGGAAGGAAGGAAGAAGGAAAGATGTGGGACTATGTGAAAGTTTGGTAGAGCTTAGGGGAGCTCCCCCATCCTTGGATGGAGGTCTGGAAAGACACCCCACTTGTTAGCCTCTCTCCTTGTAGAGATGAGCCAAGAGGGAAACGTCTCTCAGACTCAGTTTCCCCTTGTTAGTCTCTCAAGCTCACAGAAAGCCTACAGGCCTCCACACTTAGTGCCCCTGCTAGCAGCAGGCCAAATGGCTGCCTGCTTGAGGGTTCACTCAAAGTCCACACATCCTTTTGATCATATAGGAAAACACACTCTATCATGCACCCCCAATACCAGACAGTGAGACCCCAAATTCTATTTCCTTGTGTCCTTTGATATCTGTGATTCACATCAAGCTTTGTTTTTCTTCTTCTCTATCTCACCTTACTGGTTTAACCCCTATGCTTCTCTCAAATACCTTTGGATAATTAACCTGCCTGCATCATAGAGACTAATCGCTTTGACCTTTATGTATCTCATCAATTCTTGTCCTACCAGCCCCTACCATAGGGGCAAGCTGACCTTTAAGAAACCTGTCATTTCTGACATATGTGGAAAATGTTCTTTGTTTAACTCACTATAAAAGCCTGTACCCATCTCCAAATAAACCAATGGTCATACCAGAATGTTCCCCGATGCCTCTTTCTAATTCATGCAGCCACTAGAGCTGGTGAGGGAGGGTCAGAGGCTTACCCCCTGGTGAGCCCCAGCAGAAAGAAAGGGCATCAGAACTGGGAGATTGCTCAGTGGGTAGAGTTTCACCATGCCTGAGGCCTGGGGTTCAAGCCCCCTCACCACATGGGAACACCATGGTGAGAGTCTCTCTCAGATGTGTGGTCTTAGTGGAGTCTCTCTCTCCCCCTCCTCCCTTCTCTCTCTCTAGCTTTCAAAATGAGTAAAGGACAAGAAGCTGGGCTGGGAGATGGCTCAGTCAGGCCACAGCGTCCACAGGAAAAACCGACAAAGAAATACAGGGTCCCAGGACACTGGGGCCCCCACCATCTCCCAGGATGGGATGCAGCTCAGGACCCCCCCATGTTGCTCTAAGGGACTGGAGAACAGGACGCTTCAAAGCTGCCGGCAGGACTGCATTCCTGGGCGACTTTTTTAAGTCTTTTTATGGGGAAATAATTTTAGACTCTCATGGAAGTTGCAAACAGCAGAGAGTCCCCGCATGCGCCCCTGCCCAGCGCCTTTCCCAACGGTCACTGGCGGCCACCACCAGGCCTTATTTGGATTTGTGAGTTTTCACCTTTTCTTTCTTCTTTCCTTGCTTTTTGTCCCCCCTCCCCTGAGCCAGGCCTTCACATATGCATAATTTCACTATCTGGGTCACTTTGTTGTTCACACAGAGAGACCACAGGACCAGAGATCCCCTGCTGCATCTGTGGCTCTCCCATGTGCTGCTGGGACTGTAGCCTGGATTGCACACCGACCGGCAAGGCAGGCACCCTACCCAGTGAGCAATCTCTCTCTAGATCCTCTTTTTAATAATAATGGAAATGATTAGTTCATTTTTTTATAAGGGAGAAGCCCTGCTCAACTTGACACATGCTGGCACTGGGGGCAGAACCTGCGGCCTCTGGAGTTCAGGCGTGCATGTCCTGTGCTCTGACGCTGAGCTAGCTCCCAGAATCCCTTTCTTTTGTTCTAGAAAACAGCTGGGGTCCCGCGGGGCAGAGAGGACCTCGCTGCCACATGCGAGACCCCTCCCTGTCCACAACCTGCCCCCCCACTGGCCCTCTCCCTGCATGCCCCAAGGCGCCCGTCACCCCAGTGAAGACCCTTCTCTGTCACTGGGCAGCAGTTGTGAAGGGAGCTCCCCAGAACCCCACCCGGGTGAATGCATGGCCCCCCATCTTCTCGCCAGGCTGGCCAGGCTCCAGGTGCACTGGCAGGAGTCACACACAGCTCCGTCCCCTCCCCTGGGGACCCATACAATGAGCCTCCCTGATTCAACGTCCAAGAAAGAAAAAAAAAAAAAAGTCAGAAGGAAAATATGTCCCAAAGGCTTAACTATATTTGGTGCGTGAAGAGTTGCCCAGACGCCGACAACACCCGTGGATTCTTCTAGACTTTTTTCTGCCAAAGCTGAAGAAGGCACCCCCCACCCCCATAGGTGAACCAAGGGGCACCGGGTCCCTCCCAGCCCAGCCCTGGTCTCCCCGTGCCCCTCATGGCTGGGGGGAGGGTCTCAGAGGAGGGACCCACATCCAGCGCTTAACTCCCAAGGAGAAAGGACTTGTACCTGGACTTCCAGTCTGCGCTGCCTCCCTCCATGGCTCTCCTCCTCTCCATCCCTCACTCCCTCCTTCCAACTAACCTGAGAGGGGTCTCAGGGGACAGCAGGTGCTCCAGGCATGGGGACATGCAGGAGAGGCACCTGGACTGGCAGGAGCCCCCTCCCCTGTTGAAATAGCCTCCTTTCTTACTTCCTTTATTTTTATTTCTTTATTTCTTTACTGCCACCAAGGTCATCTCTGGGGCTCGGTGCTAGTACTACAAACCCACCACTTCTGGCAACCCCTCCGTTCTAATTTTTATTAGATAGTACAGAGAGAAATTAAGAGGGGAGATAGAGAGGGAGAGAGACAGAGAGACACCTGCAGACCTGCTTCACCCCCCGCCGGTGGAATCTGGGTCCTTGAACATGGTAGCGTGCACCTAATTGGGTGTGTCACCAGCTGAGTCCATCCAGCCTTCCACGCTTCCTTCCTTTTTTTAAAAAAAATATTTATTTATTTATTTTCCCTTTTGTTGCCCTTGTTTTATTATTGTAGTTATTGTTGTTATTGATGTCGTCGTTGTTGGATAGACAGAGAGAAATGGAGAGAGGAGGGGAAGACAGAGTGGAGGAGAGAAAGATAGACACCTGCAGACCTGCTTCACCGCCTGTGAAGCGACTCCCCTGCAGGTGGGGAGCCGGGAGCCCAAACCGGGATCCTTAAGCCGGTCCCTGCGCTTTGCGCCACCTGCGCTTTATCCGCTGCGCCACCACCCGACTCCTTCTTCCTTTTTTTTTAAAAAAAAAGTTTTACTTTTCTTCTTTCAAAATAAAGTTTTACTTGACTAACAGAGAACACGAGAGTGTCCTGCTGGCACATGCAATGACAGAGATTGAACTTGAGACCCCAAACATCTAGGCCTGCATGTTTGCTAACACCCAGCTCTAGGAACCACTGTGTGGCTGGCAGAGGGGCTCAGCTGCGAGAGCACAGGACTTGCGTGCCTGCAGCTGCTGGTATGTGCTGTATGTGCTGGCCGGAGCTCTGACTCCCCTCTCTCTCTCTCTCTCTCCCTCCCTCATGGGAAACTGTCACTCTCACAAGAAACAGACATAATGGAGCTTAAAAGCAGGTGATATTATTCCATGGGCATGAAAGCCAAGAGAAGAGTCCTCTCCCAAAGTGGGTTTATTTTGACTGCAGTGATGAGTTCTCATGGTGGGAGGGAAAGAGAAAGAGAGAGAGATACTGAGAGAGAGAGTCTATGTTCAGGACTTGCATGTCTGAGGCTCCCAGCTCAATTCCAGGTACCATGTGTGCTAGAGCAGTGCTCTGGCTTCTCTCTCTATTACTATTATCATTGTTATTATTATTATCATTATTATTTCATTGCCAGGGATTCACCATTTCAAGTAGAAAGAGCCAGAGAGAGGGCTGGGCAGTGGCACACTTGGTTAAGCGCAGACAGCACTAAGTGCAAGGACCTGGGTTTGAGCCCCTGGCTCCCGACCTGCAGGGGTGACGTTTCACAAGCAGTGAAGCAGGGCTGCAGGTGTCTCTCTGTCTCTCTCCCTCTCTATCTCCCCTGCCCTCTCAATTTCTCTCTCATAAAAAGAGAAAAAAAAAAAGGCTTCCAGGAAGCAGTGGATTCCTAGTGCTGGCAACAAATTCCAATGATAACTCTGGAGGCGAGAGAGAGAGAGAGAGAGAGAGAGAGAGAGAGAGAGAGAGGGGGATGGAGGAAAGAGCGAAAGAAGGAAGTAAAGAAAACCAGCCAGAGACAGGGCAGGACACCACAGCACTGATGCTGCCTCCAGTGCGGAGGGAAGTGGGCTGGAATCTGGGTCACATGTGTCTCTCAGGGGTTTTAAATAGTGAAGTGAAATTAATCTATTTTTGGGGGTGGGGGGAAAAGGGGATGGGAGGTGGCTCTGTGGATGTACAGGGGGCAGGTCCTGAGTTCAGTCCCCACTCTGAAGTGACACCCCCCTTCTCTCTCTACTGTAAGATGTAAAGGAAATACATCTTTATAAGGGAAAGTGGCAGCTCTTCCATCCTGTCCTCCACAGAAGCTCCTGAGGCTGAAGCCAGTGGCTGGAATGTTTACACAGGGGTCAGCACCCCCGGAACCCCTAGTGTGTGTGGGGGGGACGGCTCCAGCCACACCTGGTCCCCAGGCTCTGAGACTGGTGTGAGAGGACAGATGAGGGTATTCTGGGTGGCATCTCCCTGCCAGGGCAGCATGCCTGATGACGCCATCAGGAGGAGAGTCTGTGTGGAGGATAAGGGCTGGGGAGCCTGCAGGCAGGTCCCCCATCAAACCAGGCTGTTGGAGAGTGTGAGTTCCTGAGAAACTGCTCAAACACCCCTTAGCCTTGCCTCCCCCCACACACACATACACACATACACACTCCTTCTTCAGTCCCTGTTCTGGCCTCTCCCCCACCCCAGCACACAATGGGACTCTGTGTCCAGTGTGGGGGGTGTCATGGGAACCCCTGTGATCTGCCAGGTGACCTTGGCCAGTAACTCAGCTCTGGGTCCTTCCTCCAGAGCAGAAAGCCAGAGCTTCCAGGGGCCAGCCCTGGGGGGCGGGTAGGGAACAGCTAATGGGTCCTCCTGCCCAGGACACAGCACTGAGGATGAACTGGGGCTGACAGCACTCTGGGGCTCAGGGCTCTTTCCTGTGGTTTCTCCTGATGCCCCTGCAGGGGCTGGGGGTGCTGCATGCTGGGGTGGGGGGGTCCCAGAGCCTGGCTGCCCTTGAGGGTAAAAAAATGCTTTAATTTTAAAAAATTATTATTAGATAGAGGCAGAAAAATTGAGAGGGGGAGGGGATAGATAGCATAAAGGTTATGCAAACAGACTCTCATGCCTGAGGCTCCATAGTCCCAGGTTCAATCCCCCACACCACCATAAGCCAGAGCTGAACAATGCTCTGGGAAAGAAAGAAAGAAAGAAAGAAAGAAAGAAAGAAAGAAAGAAAGAAAGAAAGAAAGAAAGAAAGAAATTAAAGAAGGAAGGAAGAAAGAAAGAAGGAAAGAAAGGGATAGGCCTCTCAAATCTTCCTGTCTCCAGTAACCCTTCCTGCCTGCAGGACCAAGCCTTCTGCTTGAGGAAAGCCTACAATGAGTCTCATCTACTCTCTAGCAACAAAAGGATAAGGCCATCAGGAAGCCGCCAGAGGCTACTATAATGCCAACCAGACTTCTTTGGGCAGACGACCCCACCCATGTGTCCTGGAGCCCTGCCTCCCCAGAACCCTGCCCCACTAGGGAAAGAGAGAGACAGGCTGGAGTATGGATCCACCTGCCAACACCCATGTTCAGCAGGGAAGCAATTACAGAGAAGCCAGACCTTTCACCTTCTGCACCCCATAATGATCCTGGGTCCATACTCCCAGAGGGTTAAAGAATAGGAGAGCTGGGGGTCAGGTGGTAGCGCAGTGGGCTGAGCACACGTGAAGCAAAGCGCAAGGACCGATGTAAGGATCCCAGTTCGAGCCCCCGGCTCCCCACCTGCAGGGGAGTTGCTTCACAGGCGGTAAAGCAGGTCTGCAGATGTCTAGCTTTCTCTTCCCCCCTCTGTCTTCTCCTCCTCTCTCCATTTCTCTCTGTCCTATCCAACAATGAACGACATCATCAACAAAATAACTACAACAACAAGGGCAACAAAAGGGGGGGGGGAATGGCCCCCAGGAGCAGTAGGTTCATGGTGCAGGCACTGAGCCCCAGCAATAACCCTAGAGGCAAAAAATAAAAATTAAAATAATAATAATAATAAATAGAATAGGAGAGCTATCAGGGGAGGGAATGGGATATGGAGCTCTGGTAGTGGGAACTGTGTGGAGTTGTACCCCTCTAATTCTATGGTTTTTGTCAGTGTTTACTTTTTATAAATAAGAAAGAAAGTAAGGAAGGAAGGAAGGCAGGAAGGAAGGAAGGAAGGCAGGAAGGCAGGCAGGCCAGGTGGTGGTGTACCTGACTGAGTGCATCTGTTACAGTGCACAAGGGCCCAGGTTCAAGCCCCTGGTCCCCACCTGCAGAGGGAAAGCTTCACGAGTGGTGAGGCAGGGCTGCTGGTGGTTCTCTGTCTCTCTGTCTCCCCCTTCTCTCTTAATTTCTGACGGTCTCTATCAAGTAAATAAAGATAATATCTCCCCCTTCTCTCTTAATTTCTGACGGTCTCTATCAAGTAAATAAAGATAATATCTCCCCCTTCTCTCTTAATTTCTGACGGTCTCTATCAAGTAAATAAAGATAATATCTCCCCCTTCTCTCTTAATTTCTGACGGTCTCTATCAAGTAAATAAAGATAATATCTCCCCCTTCTCTCTTCATTTCTGACGGTCTCTATCAAGTAAATAAAGATAATATCTCCCCCTTCTCTCTTAATTTCTGACGGTCTCTATCCAATAAATATAATTAAAATATTAAAAAAAGAAATAACGAAAAGAAAAGAAAAATTGAGAGGGAAAGGGGAGAGAGAGAGAGAGAGAGAGAGACACCTGTAGCCCTGCTTCACGGCTTGTGAAACTTCCCTCCTCCAGGTGTGCAGTTGGGAGCAGGGGTTCAAACCTGGGTGCACCACCACTTGGCCCAATCTCTCTCTCTCTCTCTCTCCCTCCCTCTTTTTATTATTGCCTCCATGCTTACTGTTGGGCCTCGGTGCCAGCACTATGAATCCACTGCTCCTAATAGCCATTTTTGTTTGTTGTTTTTCATTTTATTTGATAGGACAGAGAGAAATTGAGAGAGGAGGGGATACTGAGAGGGGGAGACCTGCAGACCTACAGGTAAGGCGCAGGACTTGAGCCCAGGTCCTTGCACTGGTCCTTGTGCTTAGTACTATGAGTACTTAACCGGGTGCACCAACGCCCACCCAGCCCCCACAATTTCTTCAAATTAAAAAAAAGGGGAGTCGGGCTGTAGCACAGCGGGTTAAGCGCAGGTGGCGCAAAGCACAAGGACCGGCATAAGGATCCCGGTTCGAACCCCGGCTCCCCACCTGCAGGGGAGTCGCTTCACAGGCGGTGAAGTAGGTCTGCAGGTGTCTGTCTTTCTCTCCTCCTCTCTGTCTTCCCCTCCTCTCTCCATTTCTCTCTGTCCTATCCAACAATGACAACAACAATAATAACTACAACAATAAAACAACAAGGGCAACAAAAGGGAATAAATAAAATAAATATTTAAAAAATATATTAAAAAAAAAAAAGAAAAAAAAGTTCCGTGTGGTTCTCTGAGCTGAGCCAAGCCCCCTCCCCATGTTGGGGGTAGCTTCGGAAGGTCAGTTGCTGGTGTTTTCATTGCTCGATGGCTGTGTCACCCAGGGGCCCTCCCAGCTGTTCCGGGATGTGCAGTCCTTGGGGGGGGGGCACCAGGTGGCAGGACAGGTAGGGGGTGGGGAGGGACCAGGACCAGGGAGGGGCAGCAGAGGGAGGGCGGGCTCCTTACCCAGGTTGGGGTCATATTCGCTGATAAACCTCTTGGTGAGAAACTTCACCGTCAGAGCTGGAAGAAGCAGAGAAGGGGGCACTCAGTCTCCCCAGCGCCTACCCCGCCCCACTCCTTCCCTTTTTTGGGGACCCACCTAGATTCCCGGATGTCAGGGACATCAGTTCTTGGGGGGAAGAGGACTGAGAGGGGGGCTGGGAAGTTGAGCTGAGAGATGCAGGAGGAACCAGGGGGTATTCTGGGCCCCCATGTGTCTGGGGGCCCGGGGCTGGGCAGACCTGAAACCGACCAGAGTAAACACACCTGCTCTCCACCTTAGGGGAGTCCATGGGCTCAGCCCGCAGCAGGCAGGAAGAGGCTCAGCAGTACCACTCTGCTTCTCAGCAGGCGGGCTGCATCACCAGCACCCTCTCCTCAGTCAGGGCCGCTAACACTGGCTCTCCTTTTAAAAAGTAACTCGATCTTTTCCAGCAAAATCCTTCAAATTCTTTCCCAGGATCCCTAACCCAGCGCCTGTTTGCACATGAATATCCGGGGAATACACACTCACACATCTGGATCCCTCCACGCTGTGTGTGTGTGTGTGTGTGTGTGTGTGTGTGTGTGTTCACTGAGAAGTTCCCGGGGGGGGGGGGGGCTGGGGAGAGCTTTCCTGTCTACAGCAAACTGGGGTTCAAAGCTCTCACTCTGAATCAGGGCTGGGGCAGGACAGGGCCCCAGCGGGTCTCAAAACACAAAACACGTTCTGGAGGAGAGAGAAGTCATAGCTAACAAAACCGTGAGTGTCCATTCAGGGACAGCTGTGACCTCCAAAAATAAATAATAATCTGTGAGTGATTGGATCAAAAGGAGAATCTTTCTGAGTCTCTGCCCCCCAGGCTCCAGCTGGGTGACCACTAAGGGCAGGCTCTGAGGGTGGCATTCAGAGTGGACAGTGAAGCTTCGTGGACACCAGGCTCTGGGCTCCTCCAGGCCAGTCCCCAAGCCTGTGACCCCAGCCTAGGGTGCTTCTGGGATCAAGAACCGGCTGGCCCTCCCAAACTAAGGGAAGACAAAAACAGGCTGGGGTTACAGATAGACCTGCCAACGCCCAGGTCCAGTCGAGAAGCAATTACAGAAGCCAAAACTCCCACCTTCTGCACCCCGTAAAGAATTTTGGCCATATTCCCAGATGGGGAGAAATGTTAGGGTAAGATGACCAGAGGGCTCTGAACCCCAATTCCATCGGGACCTGGAGAGAGAAGAGGGAAAAAGGAGGGACTTTTGGAAATAGTAAGAGGTGTGACTTACAAAGGAAGAGAAGACAGGACTATAGAAAAAAATGGGCAAAAAATATATAGATAGACAGACAGACAGTCATATAAATAATAGTCAACCCATATCTGTGACTTTGGGAGAATCACTGCAGTTTCCAGTGGAGGGAATGGGGACACAGAACTCTGGTGGTGGGAACAGTGTGGAATTGTCCCCCTGCCATTTTGTAATTTTGTAAATCACTCATTTAAAAAAATACAGCATACTAAAAAGTAATAATAAATAAATGGGGAAAAAAAGACTGGGCTTGGAGCAAACACCTCAGATATGTGTGTTCACTTAGCTTTGGCTCGAGGCTGGTGCCAAGTGGGGAGCAGAGGGACCCCAGGTTTGGAAGCTCCCTCACCTGGGACTGCCTGCCACCTGTTCCTTTTGCTTTTCGGGGGCTGAGGGAGCTAAGCAAGCAGAAGGAGCCCTAGACAGGGTTCTAGCAAAGTCCCTCTGGTGTCACTCACGGTGGCTGTGTGGCCCCCAGGAAGAGGAGGTGGGGGAGAGACCAGAGACCCAGAGACATCCTGAGACAAGAGACAGGGAGAGACAGACGAGAGTGAGAGAGGTGGAGCTGCTGAGAGCAGAGGGCGAAACTGAGGCAGAGGAGGCACCCCCAGAAGCCGGACTGGGTGGCCAGCAGGTCCCCCCCAGACCTGGCCCCACTCACCCGACTTGCCCACCCCGCGGCGCCCCAGGACGGCCAGGTTGACCTCGAGGGGCGCGCTGCTGGCGCGGGGCTTCCCGAACACCGACGACATGGGGACACCGCGGGGACCTGGCTCCGCTCCCCGCGCCCGGCTGCCCGGCGTCCACCCCGGCGGCCGGAGGAGGGGCCGGGCCAAGGCCGGGGGTGGGGGCGGCACCCAGCTCCTTGTAAGGCCGCAGGGTCCACCCCCCGCACCCCGGGGCGCCCCACCCTCCCAGCCAGGAGGAGACTGCGGTGGGGGAGAGAGGGGAAGGTTGTTCCCAGCCTGGTGAGTGCCCGCCCCCCCTCATCACTTCCTCCCTTCCCTTTGTTCTACCCAGTGGGGGAGCTTCCTCCTCCAGGAAGCCCACTGGGTTGCATAAGGAAGTTGGTTCTTAGATAGTAGATGGGCACTCCAGGGTAACACAGATTTGTAATGTGACCTGTAAATAAGGCATTTTATTAACATTTGCCCGCACCTCATAAAGATTCTGGGCCTGATGGGTGACCCTGGTAGGGTTCACCTGTAGCTCCCTTGGGATCCTGGGACCTGCTGCCAGCTCCCTTATGTGTGTGTGATCTTGGATAAGTTTTGTTCCTTCTCAGGGCTGTGGGTACCACCCCCCACCCCCCCACCCTCCTGGCGTAATGCCCAAGGGAGGGAAAGAAATCTCAAGTCTGGCAGGGAGACAGCATAATGGTTCTGCAAAGAGACTCATGCCTGAGGCTCCAAGGTCCCAGGTTCAATCCCCAGGACCATCATTAGCCAGAACTAAGCAGGGCTCTGGTAGAAAGAAATAATAATAATAACAACAATACAAAAAAACTGAGGAAACACCATAGTGGTTCTATAAAGGACTTTCCTGCCTGAGGTTCTGAGGTCCCAGGTTCAATCCCCAGCTCCACCATCAGCCACAGCTGAGCATGGCTCTGATCTCTCTATCTCTCTGTCTCTTTCTGTATCTCTCATTAAAACAAACAACAGGGAGTCGGGCGGTAGCGCAGCGGGTTAAGCGCACGTGGAGCAAAGCGCAAGGACCCGCCGCCCCGGCTCCCCACCTGCAGGGGAGTCGCTTCCCAGGCGGTGAAGCAGGTCTGCAGGTGTCTGTCTTTCTCTCCCCCTCTCTGTCTTCCCCTCCTCTCTCCATTTCTCTCTGTCCCATCCAACAATGATGACAATAACTACAACAAAAAACAACAACAAGGGCAACAAAAGGGAATAAATAATTAAATAAATCCATAAAATGACAGGGTAGTTACTAGTTACCATCAAGGTTTTACAAAAGATCTCTCAGAACCTGAGACTCCAGAGGCCCCAGATTCAATCCTCAGCACCACCATCAGCCAGAGCTAAGCAGGACTGTGGTAGAAAGGAAGGAAGGAAGAGAGAAAGAGGAATCTCAAATCCCACAATGTGGCTGGGGTCTCATAGAGTCAGCCCTGGGCGCCCAGACAGACAGCTAGAAACGTCTTGGGGCCCCTCTCCTGGAGGCCACTGCAAGCCGGGGCAGGAAGGGGCGGGTAGTGGGAGACCCCAGACAGCCCGCAAGGACCAAGTACTGATGCTGAGAACAGCTGTAGCCAGAGGGAGAGCCCTGTGCCCCAGGGGTCTGGGGGTAACTCAGGGTGCTGGCAGGAACCCTGTCACGGTCTCAGGCTGGCCAGCCAGCTCCCCCTGCCACACACACACACACACACACACACACACACACACACACACCCCGCCCCCAGTGAGGGAAGAGTTAAGTTCCCGGCATATGCGGGTCTGGCTACCATCTTCAGGTGCCACACTGGTTCTGTGGAAGGATACCCTACAACACCGGAGACTGCAGGAGCTGTGGGCTCCACCTGCCCCTCCCCCGGGGCCCCACCAGGTGGGCTCTGCCACCTCCCGGCCAGAGGCAGATCTTCCTGATCTCGGCATCTCAGCTCAGAGGCCGGGAGATGGCTCAGCTGGTAGAGTGTGCACCTTGCCCTGGCGACACATGGGAACACCATGGACAGCACTGGGGGAGCTCACTGGATGGTGGAGCAGTGCTGTGGTGTCTCTCCTCTCTTTGTCTGTCTCTTTAACAAAAAGGAGGAGGAGGAGGAGAAGAATGAGGAAAGAGGGAGCTGGGGAGTTCACTCAGTGCCACACAAGCAAAATATCCTCAGTGCCTCCCCATTGTATGCTTGGCATACAGCGAATAAAAGCAAAAGCGAAAGTTGGTCGGAATGGCTCCCTCGGTTAGGGCACTGCAGGGAGCTCCAGTGCTGTGGTCTCCTTCACTCTTTCTTTTATATGTGTGTATACGTGTGTATATGTGTGTGTGTGCATGTGTGTGTATATGTATGTGTATGTATGTGTATATCTTTATTATTATTTTAAATATTTATTTATTTATCCCTTTTTGTTGCCCTTGTTGTTTTATTGTTGTTGTCATTGTTGGATAGGACAGAGAGAAATGGAGAGAGGAGGGGAAGACATAGAGGGGGAGAGAAAGACAGACACCTATAGACACCTGTAGACACCTGCAGGTGGGGAGCCCGGGGCTCGAACCGGGATCCTCATGCTGGTCCTTGTGCTTTGTGCCACTTGCGCTTTGTGCCACGTGTGCTTAACCTGCTGCACTACTGCCCGACTCCCATATGTATATATCTTTTTAAAATATTTATTTTCCCTTTTGTTGCCCTTGTTATTGTTGTAGCTATTGTTGTTACTGATGTTGTTGTTGTTGAACAGGACAGAGAGAAATGGAGAGAGGAGGGGAAGACAGAGAGGGGGAGAGAAAGACACCTGCAGACCTGCTTCACGGGTTGTGAAGTGACTCCCCTGCAGGTTGGAGCTGGGGGCTTGAACTGGGATCCTTATGCCGGTCCTTGCGCTTTGCGCCATGTGTGCTTAACCCACTGTGCTACGCTCGAACCGGCCCCCTCGAACCTGGGTCTTTGCACACTGTAATGTGTATGCTTAGCCAGGTACCCCTCCGCCTGGCCCTTCTTTCACTCTTTCTACCTCTCTATCTTTTCTTTCTTGTATTAATAATAGTAGTAAATTAAAATAATAAAGAAGAACTGACAGGCTGACCAGCTCTGGCAAACCACTGAGCCTGGACTCCTAGTTCAGTGTTCTTGCTTCTGTCCAGGCCAGCTGCTCCCCATCCAGAGCAGGGCCCCTCAGGGCTGGGGCAGGGTTGTCACCCCGTCCCCATCGGGATGGAGACTGCCCCTGAGTGTGTGTGTGTGTGTGTGTGTGTGTGTGTGTGTACGCACGCGCTGGTTCTAGAATAGCCTGTGGGTCCCTCCTGTACTGCCCCAGCCCTCAGCGTTAGGGCCGTTGAGCCCAGGGGTCAAGAGGGGGCCTGGGAACTCCGGGGCGGCCAGGCTGGGCTAGTTCCTGTCCTCTCTAGTCCCAGGGGTGCCCCTTGCACTACCGGCCAGGAAACTCACCAGATGGGACACCGCCCCCAGTGGGGCCTGGGACCCGCCCTATGGTGGGGGGTGGTGTCAGCCTCAGAAAGGCCCCACCCTATGAGTGACACCCCACCTAGATTGCCTGACTGGCGGGGTGGGTGGGGGGGCACTAGTGGCCAGTCTCCCCCAGAAGCAAGCTTCCTCCAGGAAGGCCTCTCTGGTTGCCTCAAGCCAGGCCTGATTACTAGGTGTCTGGAGCAGCCCCGACTCCCCACCTGTAGGGGAGTCGCTTCACAGGCTGTGAAGCAGCAGGTCTGCAGGTATCTATCTTTCTCTCCCCCTCTCTATCTTCCCCTCTTCTCTCCATTTCTCTCTCTCCTATCCAACAACAATGACATCAGTAACAACAACAATAACTACAACAATAAAACGACAAGGACAACAAAAGGGAATAAATAAATATATAGAAAGAAACAGTCTTCATTGCTGCCGATTAGGAACCGGAACCGGCCATGGGACTCCGGCCCCAGAGCACACGGAGCCTGCAGTCCACCTCTCATGGACCCCTGCTGCTGGCCTTGGCGGGCGGGGAGAAGGGGGCTCTCACTCCACACAGGAGAAAAGAGACACCTGGAGCTGGGCTAGAGCTAAGATAAGAGACTGGTGCTTGAATCCTGTCCACTGTATCTCCTCCTCCCATCAGGCTCAAGCTACGGGGGATGGGGTGCAGAGGCTGACCCCCAGGAGAGCAAACCCTTCCCCAGGCATCTGCTCCAGACACCTAGTAATGCCTGGTTTGAGGCAACCAGAGAGGCCTTCCTGGAGGAAGCTTGCTCCTGGGGGGGTGGGGGGGACTGGGAGAGTGTCCCAGTCCATGCCCACCCTCCCATCCTCCCCTGCTTCCTGCCTGGTCCCTGGGGTGGTGCAGCAGACTCATCCAAGTGGCCTCTGCTCCCCAGGCTCCCCGATGGTCCCGCACCCAGCCCCAGCAGAGTCTGCAGAAGGGGTGCTCTCCCATCCTCCCTACTCTGACCTTGTAGAAGACGGTGTTGGGGTGGCGAGCTACCTCAGCAGCAGAGCACAGGTCTTGTGCCTGAGGCCCCAGGCGAGGCCTCTGGTGTCACCTGAGCTGAGTGGTTTTTTTCTTTTTTCTTTTACCAGAGCCCTGCTCAGCTCTGGCTTATGGTGGTGCAGGGGATTGAACCTGGGACTCTGGAGCCTCAGGTATGAGAGTCTCTCTGCATGACCATCATGCTATCTACCCCCTCCCCCCTGAGTGGTGTTACCTCTCCCTCCCCCCGCCTTTCTTTTTTCTTTTGCTTCCAGTTACTGGGAATTGGTACCCCTTCTGGTGACTTTTTTTTGTTTTCCTTTTCAGTTGATAGGACAGACAGAAATTGAGAGGGGAGGGGAATATAGACAGAGGGAGAAAAAGATACTTGCAGACCTGCTTCACCACTTGTGAAGTGCCCCTCCCCGCAGGTGGGAGCAGGGGCTTGAACCTGGGTTCTTGCCCATATCCTGCACATAGTACTATGTGTACTGACTGTGTGCACCACTGTCTGCCCCCACTCCCTTTCTGTTTCTATCTGAAATTAAAAAAAAAAAAAAGAAAGAAAGAAAAAGAAAAAGAAAAAAGGGAGCCAGGCGGTAGCACAGCGGGTTAAGTGCAGGTCTGACTGGAAGAAGGATCCCAGTTCGAGCCCCCAGCTCCCCTCCTACAGGGGCGTTGCATCACAGGTGGTGAACAGATCTGCAGGTGTCTTTCTCTCCCCCTCTCTGTCTTCCCCTCCTCTCTCCATTTCTCTCTGTCCTATCCAACAAGGACATCAATAACAATAATAAGTACAACAATAAAACAAGGGCAATAAAAGGGAATAAATAAATATTTAAAAAGAAAGAAAAGAAGTGTTCACTATTAATAGTGCAATCACATGGGCATAAGGACAGCAAAGTCTGGGCAGAAAAAAAAAAAAAAGCAGAGAGGCCGGGCAGTGGTGCACTGGGTTAAATGCACATAGTACAAATCGCAAGGACCCTTGCAAGGATCCCAGTTTGAGCCCCTGACTCCCTACCTGGGGGGGGGGTCACTTCTCAAGTGGTGAAGTAGGGCTGCAGGTGTCTCTCTGTCTCTCTCTCACTCCCTCCCCCTCTCTCCCTCCTCTCTCAATTTTTCTCTGTCCTGTTGGTCTGCTTCTAAATTCTGCTTCTAAGACCCCTTCTGTTTCATTGGTTTAATCCCCCTGCTTAACACTGTATTCTATGTACATAACCACTGTTAACTAAGCACCACCCTGCCTGCAGGGCATTGGTTTAATCCTCACTGGTTCGGGCTTTTTCCTTCTCCCCACCCCCTATCCTACGTACATCCTCTTCGGACCTGACTCTTCCGCCTCAGGATAGAGAAGGACAAGATTGTGATTAGAGATAGCTTAGACTGCGCTGCGTTTCCACGTGAATAAAGACTGAACTGCATACCACTCAGCCATGAGTCCCTGGTCATCTCTCTCTCTAGCCCGCGAAGCTCAGCCCAACACTGTCCTATCCAATAAAAATGAAGAATGGCCTCCAGGAGCAGTGGATTTGTAGTGCCAGCACTGAGTCCCAGCGATAACCGTGGAGGCAAAAAAAGAAGAAAAACCCCATTAAAATGTACATGTCGCCATATATGAGGGCCTGGGTTCAAGTCCCGGCCCTCGCCTGTAGGGGGAGCTCCACATGCAGTGGGGCAGGGCTGCAGGTGGCTCTTTCTCTCTCCCTATTTCTTTCTGTTTCTATCATCACCATAATAATTTTCAAATGTGGGGACAGGTGGTGGTGTACCCTATTGAGTGCACACATTACCACATGCAAGGAATGGGGTTCAAGCCCCCAGTCCCCACCTGCAGGGGGGAAGCTTCACAAGCGATGAAGCAGGGTTACAGGTGTCTGTTTCTCTCCCCATCTTTGTTCTATCAAATAAAAGCAATTAATAACCTATTTATTTAAAAAAGATAAGATGGATTGTCAACACCAAGCGCAGGGGTGGGGACGGCCCATCCAGTAGAGTGCATGCCTTCCCGGGCGTGAAGCTCTGGGTCCCAGCACCCAGCCAC
The DNA here is from genome assembly GCF_950295315.1 of Erinaceus europaeus. NCBI lineage: Eukaryota > Metazoa > Chordata > Mammalia > Eulipotyphla > Erinaceidae > Erinaceus > Erinaceus europaeus. The sequence continues at coordinate 3,788,137 of NC_080177.1, read as the reverse complement.
CATATCAAGAGCACCTGCACAGAAGAAGCTTCAGAAGCAGCGAGGCAGGGCTGTGTGTCTCTCTTTCTCTCTGGCCCCTTCTCCGTCTCTCGTCCCATCTTTAAAAGTATAAATAACCCCCAGCTCCCTGCCTGCTGGGGAATCGCTTCACAGGTAGTGAAGCAGGTCTGCAGGTGTCTGTCTTTCTGTCCCCCCTCTCTGTCTCCCCTCCCCTCTCAATTTCTCTGTCCTATCCAATGACAGCAACAACAATAATAATAACCACAAGGATGATAAAACAACAAGGGCAACAAAAGGAGAAAAAAAAACGGCCTCCAGGAGCAGTGGATTCCTCCGAGCAATAACCCTGGAGGCAAAAAAAAAGTATACATAAATACAGCCAATCAGCCAGGAACAGTGCAGTCGCGCAGGTGAGAAGTCCCAGTGAAATCTCTGGAGGCCACGGAGAGAATGGACTCAACCCAAGCTGGGCCAGAGGCTCCAGGCTGGGGCCCCTCCCTGGTCGTCCTGCGCCTGGGGGCCGGGGGTAGTAATCCCATCTTCATTCTCCTCAGCTGATGCCCTTGAAAAAGTTGTGTAAATTCTCTTGCACATGGTAATGTGTGAGCTCATAGGGTACAACACCACCTGTCCCTACTTTTCAAATGATGATGATGATAGAAACAGAAAGAAATAGGGAGAGAAAAAGAGCCACCTGCAGGCCTGCCCCACTGAATGTGAAGCATATGCCCCCCAACCCTGCAGGTGGGGGCTGGGGACTTGAACCCAGGTCCTCATTCGAGCCTCCTTTATCTCAGTTCCCAATGGAAGCTCCACCCCCTAGTCACAGGTGCGCTGTTCCCAAAAGCACCCTTCACAGATGACAGGTGAAGAAGCCGCCGGTCAGATACCCTGCAGAATACTACTCCATCATCAAAAGGCTGCCCCTCCACCTTTCTGGACAAAGCAGATGGCTCTGCTGGTGGTGTTGCTCAGCAGAAAACAAAAGTGAATGATTTCCCATGTGGAATATAAACTGCCAATGCAAACGCATTTGTAAAGCTACTAATCAAACTGACTCCAGTGTCTGTGAAAACTGCAGTGTTTATGAGAGGAAACAGGTAGACAAAGTCTGTTGGGGGTGGGGGGTGGGTGGAGGTGCAAGGATGAGGGTTCAAGCCCCCGGTCCAAGGATGAGGGTTCAAGCCCCCAGTCCAAGCTTCATGAGTGGTGAAGCAGACCTGCAGGTGTCTCTGTTTCCCCTTCCTTCTCAATTTCTCTTTGTCCTAGCAAATTTAAAAAATAATGAATCAAAAGAAAGTGTGAGGGGCCAGGTGGTGCTTAACACCTGGTTAAGCACACAAATTACAGTGCGCAAGGACCCAGGTTCAAGCCCCTGGTTCCCAGCTGCAGGGGAAAAGCTTCACGAGTGGTGGAGCAGTCATGCAGGTATCTCTCTGTCTCTCTCCCTCTCTATCTGCCCTCTTCTCTCAATTTCTCTGTCTTTATCCAGTAATAAATAAAAATACTAAAAAAATATATTATTTTTAAAAAGTGTTGGGGGACCAGTTAGAAGGGTGTCTTTAGTGTGAAGTCTCTGAAACTTAGGTGGAGATTGTGGTCTCTCTCTCTCTCTCTCTCTCTCTCTCTCACACACACACACACAGGTATGAAAACGCACACAGGATGGTGCAGTGGGTTAAGCGCACATGACGGAAGGTGCACCAATCGGGAGTCGCTTCACAGGCAGTGAAGCAGGTCTGCGGGTGTCTGTCTTTCTTTCCCCCTCTCTGTCTTTCCGTCCTCTCTCCATTTCTCTCTGTCCTATCCAACAACAACAGCAACAATAACGACAGCAATAACAACAACAACGACAATAAACAAGGGCAACATAACGGGAAAAAAATTAAAAATAACAAAGGAAAAAAAAAACCCAAAACTTGTAAACTCCTGCGAACTCAATTAAAACTTCCTCAGCTCACACTCAGAAACAGGGTGAACAGGGTCCTGTTTTCAGAAGATGGGGGTCGAGCTGTCAGAATGCTCACTCCAGGACCCCCAGTCCGCTGAGGGGCCCAGCACAGGCCAAGGGGCTGCGTTCCTGACCCGGAGGCCACCAGGCTGGTCACCTGAGCATGGCTATCTATAGCTGGGTATTTATAGTCCAGAGCTTAGTTGGTGCCAGAGTGGGCGGCCGGTGCACCCAGGCCTGGAGTGTGCAGTGGGCGTCCGGTGTGCCCAGGTTAGGGTGCGCCTAGAGTGGGGGTAGGGGTGGGGGTACCCAGAGTGGAGTGCACCCAAGGTAGCCAGAGGGAGGGTGTGAGCCTGGAGGGCGGAGGAGTTAGAGGGGAAAAGTAAGGGAGCCAGAGGGGGGTGCTCTCAGAAGGGAGTGCTGGGCCAGGGGGGAGCCAAAGAAGGGGTGCGCCCAGGATGGGGTGAGGGTCAGAGCTGAGGTGTCTCCTGCCAAGGGGGACCCAGCAGGGGTGCAGTTTGGGAGGGGGGAGACAGGGGCAGTGCATTCCGGAGGGGGAGGGGAAGTTGGGCCAGGGGGTAGCCAGAGGGGGTGCACCCAGGGGGGAGGGTCAGAGCTGGGGTGTGTCTAGGAGGGGGCAGAGCAGGGGTGCAGTTGGAGGGGAGCCAGAGAGGGGGTGCGTGGAGGGGATAGTCAGATTGAGGGTGTGCCTGGGGGAGGAGTCATATTTTGGATAGTCATATTTGGGGGCCTTTGGGAGGGATAGACTGGAGGTGCACCCAGGGAGTCAGATTTTTAAATTTTTATTATCTTTACTTATTTGTTGGATAGAGACAAGCAGATATTGAGAGGGAAGGGGGTGATGGAGAGGGAGAGAGACAGAGAGACACCCGTGGCCTTGCTTCACCACTCCTGAAGCTTTCCTCTTGCAGCTGGGAACCAGGGGCTTGAACCTGGGTCCTTGTGCACTGTAACATGTGCGCTCAACCAGGTGCGCCACCTCCCAGCCCTTGGAGGGGGGAGTCAGATTGAGGGTGCGCAGAGGGGGGAAGTCATTTTGGGGGTGCGCTGGGGCGGGAGTCAGGTTGGGATGTGGAGGGGGGGGAGGTAGTCAGATATTGGGGCTGCGCCCAGGTAGCTCCTCATTTGGGGGTATGCCGTGGGGGCAGGGGTCAGATTGGGGGTGTGTGGGGGTAGTCAGATATTGGGGGTGCGCCCAGGAAGCTTGTTGTTTGGGGAGACGCAGTGGGGGCGGGAGTCAAACTGGAGGTGCGGGGAGGTAGTCAGATTTTTGGGGGTGCATGGGGGTAGTCAGATATTAGAGGTGCGCCCGGGGAGCTAGTCATTCTGGGGGTGCGCTGGGGTGGGAATCAGATTGGGGTGCAGTGGGGTAGTCAGATATTGGGGTGCAGGAGGTAGTCAGATATTGGGGTGTGGGGGTAGTCAGATATGGGGGGTGTGGGGGTGGTCAGATATTGTGGGTGCGGGGGGTCGTCAGATATTGGGGGTGCAGGGGGAGAGTAGTCAGATACTGGGGGTGCGGGGGGCCGTCAGATATTGGAGGTGCGGGGGGAGTAGTCAGATATTGGGGGTGCGGGGGGTGGTCAGATATTGGGGGTGCGGGGGGAGTAGTCAGATACTGGGGGTGCGGGGGTAGTCAGATATTGGGGGTGCGGGGGTGGTCAGATATTGGGGGTGCGGGGGGTCGTCAGATATTGGGGGTGTGGGGGTAGTCAGATATTGGGGGTGCGGGGGAGTAGTCAGATATTGGGGGTGCGGGGGGAGTAGTCAGATACTGGGGGTGCGGGGGTAGTCAGATATTGGGGGTGCGGGGGTGGTCAGATATTGGGGGTGCGGGGGGTCGTCAGATATTGGGGGTGTGGGGGTAGTCAGATATTGGGGGTGTGGGGGTAGTCAGATATTGGGGGTGTGGGGGTAGTCAGATATTGGGGGTGCGGCGGGTGGTCAGATATTGGAGGTGCGGGGGGAGTAGTCAGGTACTGGGGGTGCGGGGGTAGTCAGATATTGGGGGTGCGGGGGGAGTAGTCAGATACTGGGGGTGCGGCGGGTGGTCAGATATTGGGGGTGCGGGGGGAGTAGTCATATATTGGGGGTGCGGGGGGAGTAGTCAGATACTGGGGGTGCGGCGGGTGGTCAGATATTGGGGTGCGGGGGGAGTAGTCAGATACTGGGGGTGCGGCGGGTGGTCAGATATTGGGGGTGCGCCCAGGGAGCTCGTCTTTGGGGGAACGCCGCGGGGGCGGAGTCGGGCTGGCCGTGCGCCCCGGGAGCTAGTCGTCACTTTGCGGCCGCGCCCGGGCGGGTGCTGGGCGCCGGCCATGCCGCAGCCGCCCGCGGGCCCCGAGGTGCGGGTGTGGGTGGGCGGGCAGCTGTTCGTGGCCGAGCGCGCCCTGCTGGAGGAGCACTGCGGCTTCTTCCGCGGCCTGTTCCGCTCGGGCATGCGGGAGGCGCGGGAGGCCGAGGTGCGCCTGGGGGCGCTGGGCCCCGCCGCCTTCGCCACGGCGCTGCGGGTGCTGCGGGGCGAGCGGCCGGCGCTGGCGGCCCCCGACGAGCTGCTGGCGGCCGTGGAGTGCGCCGCCTTCCTGCAGGCCCCGGCGCTGGGGCGCCACCTGGAGGCCTGCGTGGCCTCGGACACCTGCGCGCTGCTGTGCGACGCGGCCGCCGCCTTCGGGCTGCCGGGGCTGCTGCGCCGCGCCGCGCTCTGGCTGCGCGACGCCGCCTCCGGGGAGGCCGCCGAGCTGGCGCTGCCCGAGGCTCGCGCCTACGTGGCGGCGCAGCGGCCCAGCAGCTTCGTGGCGGTGGGGACGCACGCCCCGATCCCCGGCTTCCCGCCCGACGGGGCGCGCACGCTGTGCTACCTGGACGAGGAGGCCGACGCCTGGCGCCCGCTGGCCGCGCTGCCCCCGGAGGCCAGCACCCTGCTGGCGGGGGTGGCCACGCTGGGCAACCGGCTGTACGTGGTGGGCGGCGTGCGCGGCCCCACCAAGGAGGTGGCGGAGCTCAGCTTCTGCTTCGACCCCGACGGCGGCGCCTGGCGGCGGGTGCCCAGCCCCCGGCAGCCCCGCTACGACCCCGCGCTGGCCGCCCTGGACGGCCGGCTCTACGCCATCGGCGGCGAGTGCGGCCGCGTCCCGCTGCGCTCCGTGGAGGCCTTCGACCCGGCCGCCGGCCGCTGGAGCCCCGCCGCGCCCCTGCCCCAGCCCGCCGCCGGCGCCCCCTGCGCCCAGGCCCGCGGCCGCCTCTTCGTGGGGCTCTGGCGGCCGGCCGCCACCACGGCGCTGCTGGAGTACGCGGCCCGGGACGACGCCTGGCTGCCGCTGGCCGAGCTGCGGCGCCCGCACAGCTACGGCCACTGCCTGGTGGCGCACGGGGACCGGCTGTACGTGGTGCGCAACGGGCCGGGCGACGACTTCCTGCGCTGCGCCATCGACTGCCTGCACCTGCCCTCGGGCCAGTGGAGCGCGCTGCCCGGCTCCTTCGTCAACAGCAAGGGCGCGCTCTTCACGGCCGCCGTGCGCGCCGACACCGTCTACACCGTCAACCGCGCCGCCACGCAGCTCTACGCCGTCGAGGGCGGCGCCTGGCGGCGGCTGCGGGAGCTGGCGGGCTTCCCGCGCTCAGGCTCGCTGCACACGGGCTTCCTGCGCCTGCCCGCGCGGCCCCGCGGTGGGGACGGTGCGGGGGACGGTGCGGGCGACGGCGCCACCCCGGAGCCGGAGCCGGAGCCGGAACCCAGGGTGGGGCCTCTCGGTGACATGACCCACGGCGGGGACAGTGCCCTTCCCGAGCCGGATTCCCAGGACAGGGCCTCACGGTGACATGACCCACATGGTGACATGACCCACGGCGGGGACAGTGCCCTTCCTGAACCGGATTCCCAGGACACGGCCTCACGGTGACATGACCCACGGCGGGGACAGTGCCCTTCCTGAGCCGGATTCCCAGGACACGGCCTCGCGGTGACATGACCCACATGGTGACATGACCCACGGCGGGGACAGTGCCCTTCCTGAGCCGGATTCCCAGGACACGGCCTCATGGTGACATGACCCACATGGTGACGTGACCCACGGCGGGGACAGTGCCCTTCCTGAGCCGGATTCCCAGGACACGGCCTCATGGTGACATGACCCACATGGTGACATGACCCACGGCGGACACAGTGCCCTTCCTGAGCCGGCATGACCCACGGCGGGGACAGTGCCCTTCCTGAGCCGGATTCCCAGGACACGGCCTCACGGTGACATGACCCACATGGTGACATGACCCACGGCGGGGACAGTGCCCTTCCTGAACCGGATTCCCAGGACACGGCCTCACGGTGACATGACCCACGGCGGGGACAGTGCCCTTCCCGAGCCGGATTCCCAGGACACGGCCTCGCGGTGACATGACCCACATGGTGACGTGACCCACGGCGGGGACAGTGCCCTTCCTGAGCCGGATTCCCAGGACACGGCCTCATGGTGACATGACCCACATGGTGACATGACCCACGGCGGACACAGTGCCCTTCCTGAGCCGGCATGACCCACGGCGGGGACAGTGCCCTTCCTGAGCCGGATTCCCAGGACACGGCCTCACGGTGACATGACCCACGGCGGGGACAGTGCCCTTCCCGAGCCGGATTCCCAGGACACGGCCTCGCGGTGACATGACCCACATGGTGACATGACCCACGGCGGGGACAGTGCCCTTCCTGAGCCGGATTCCCAGGACACGGCCTCATGGTGACATGACCCACATGGTGACGTGACCCACGGCGGGGACAGTGCCCTTCCTGAGCCGGATTCCCAGGACACGGCCTCATGGTGACATGACCCACATGGTGACATGACCCACGGCGGACACAGTGCCCTTCCTGAGCCGGCATGACCCACGGCGGGGACAGTGCCCTTCCTGAGCCGGATTCCCAGGACACGGCCTCACGGTGACATGACCCACATGGTGACATGACCCACGGCGGGGACAGTGCCCTTCCTGAACCGGATTCCCAGGACACGGCCTCACGGTGACATGACCCACGGCGGGGACAGTGCCCTTCCCGAGCCGGATTCCCAGGACACGGCCTCGCGGTGACATGACCCACATGGTGACATGACCCACGGCGGGGACAGTGCCCTTCCTGAGCCGGATTCCCAGGACACGGCCTCATGGTGACATGACCCACATGGTGACGTGACCCACGGCGGGGACAGTGCCCTTCCTGAGCCGGATTCCCAGGACACGGCCTCATGGTGACATGACCCACATGGTGACATGACCCACGGCGGACACAGTGCCCTTCCTGAGCCGGCATGACCCACGGCGGGGACAGTGCCCTTCCTGAGCCGGATTCCCAGGACACGGCCTCGCGGTGACATGACCCACATGGTGACATGACCCACGGCGGGGACAGTGCCCTTCCTGAGCCGGATTCCCAGGACACGGCCTCATGGTGACATGACCCACATGGTGACGTGACCCACGGCGGGGACAGTGCCCTTCCTGAGCCGGATTCCCAGGACACGGCCTCATGGTGACATGACCCACATGGTGACATGACCCACGGCGGACACAGTGCCCTTCCTGAGCCGGCATGACCCACGGCGGGGACAGTGCCCTTCCTGAGCCGGATTCCCAGGACACGGCCTCACGGTGACATGACCCACATGGTGACATGACCCACGGCGGGGACAGTGCCCTTCCTGAACCGGATTCCCAGGACACGGCCTCACGGTGACATGACCCACGGCGGGGACAGTGCCCTTCCCGAGCCGGATTCCCAGGACACGGCCTCGCGGTGACATGACCCACATGGTGACGTGACCCACAGCGGGGACAGTGCCCTTCCTGAGCCGGATTCCCAGGACACGGCCTCATGGTGACATGACCCACATGGTGACATGACCCACGGCGGACACAGTGCCCTTCCTGAGCCGGCATGACCCACGGCGGGGACAGTGCCCTTCCTGAGCCGGATTCCCAGGACACGGCCTCATGGTGACATGACCCACATGGTGACGTGACCCACGGCGGGGACAGTGCCCTTCCTGAGCCGGATTCCCAGGACACGGCCTCATGGTGACATGACCCACATGGTGACATGACCCACGGCGGGGACAGTGCCCTTTCTGAGCCGGATTCCCAGGACACGGCCTCACGGTGACATGACCCACAGCGGGGACAGTGCCCTTCCTGAGCCGGATTCCCAGGACACGGCCTCATGGTGACATGACCCACGGCGGGGACAGTGCCCTTCCTGAGCCGGATTCCCAGGACACGGCCTCATGGTGACATGACCCACATGGTGACATGACCCACGGCGGGGACAGTGCCCTTCCTGAGCCAGAGTCCCAGGGCACGGCCTCCTGGTCACATGATATCACCCTCTTGGCGATATGACACGGCTTCCTGAACCTGAGGCCCAAAATGCCACCTCCCAGTGACATGACCCACAGCGGGGACAGTGCCCTTCCTGAGCCGGAGTCCCAGGACAGGGCATCCCAGTGACATGACCCACAGTGGGGACAGTGCCCTTCCTGAGCCAGGGTCCCAGGATGCCACTGTGAGATGGAAAGTTTTAGTGGCTGGCAGGTGGTCTGAATACCAGTAAGCGCTTAGGAAACAATTCCTGTTAGAGCTTATTGAGAAGCCCCCTGGAGCAAGGTGTTCCGGGAACTAAGATGTTCCCGCTTATGTCTGCTTCTATATACGTAGCTGCTTTCATACTAGGGGCACACCCTGTCCCCAGTGCCAAACAGAATGTTCAGGACTCGGGAAAGGAGAAGTTACCTGCTTTCACTGATCTATAAGAGCTGTCTGTAATCTCAAGTCAGAGTTCTTGTTATTCCAACAGTCCGGAGAGATTGCGTGGGTCAGGAACCCTTAGCTGAGCTGACTATAATAAATTCGTATCTTTTCCTCAGTTTTGAGTGAAGCCTCTGACTCCATTGGAGAAGTCTTCCCATATAACAGCGGTTTCCCGGTGACGTGGCCCATGGTGGGGACAGTGCCAGCCCTGAGCTGGGGCCCCGGGGTGAGGCCCCCTGGTGATGTGGCCAACAGTGGGAACAGTGCCACCCCTGAGCCGGTGCCCCAGGACATGGTTTCCTGCACCCCCCCATGACTTGAGCCATGTGAGAGACAGTGCCCCCGGCCCAGGACCCCAGGATGACATGGCCCATGCACAGGACAGTACTGAACCTAGGAGAGGCCCCAGGATAAGGGGACATGTGACTTGGCCCATCAGGGGTGGCGTTGCCTTTGAGCAAATGCTCCAGGATTAGGTGATCTGCATCGCCCATAACTCGGCCCCATGGGGGGGGGGGGCTATTGCTGCCTACCTCCCACAATGGAGATCCCAGGACAGAGGCACCTGCACCCCCCAGCCCTTATTGCTTATTTTTCCTTTTACCTGTTTACCTGTTTCACCCTAATAAACCTTGTATTGTTTAAACCTGTTCTCAGCTCCCCCCAGAGACCCAGGATCCATCCGCCAGCCTGGGGCAGCTGGATCGAAGTCAACAATAAACCATGATTTTCATTCCTGCAAAGATCCTCCGTGTCTTCCTGTCTATCTCCTCTCCTGGGAGTGGGACCTTCTCCCATTGGTGGGAGGGGCATGGGAGGATGGGAGGTTCAACAGCCGCACAGCTGCCCACCCCCCCACACACACTCTGAGTTCTTATCAAAATATTCATGAGGGGAGGCACGTGGAACAGAAAACAGCGAGACCCTCACAGGGGCTGCACTGCCCAGCTCTGCTCAGCCAGGGGGCTGGGGGCCTGCTCAGACAGACACTCAGAGAGTTCAGGTCCATCAGAGCCAGAGGAGGGGACGAGGCTGCTCCCAGGGAAGACCTTGTTACCCTCCAGACTCAGGACACTTTGGTTCTGCTCCTTTTTCTCTCTCTCTTTCTCAATCTTTATTTTATTTTATTTTTATTTATTTTTAATTTTTTAAAATTAATTAATTATTTATTCCCTTTTGTTGCCCTTGTTGTTTTATTGTTGTAGTTATTATTGTTGTTGTTGTTGTTGTTGGATAGGACAGAGAGAAATGGAGAGAGGAGGGGAAGACAGAGAGGGGGAGAGAAAGACAGACACCTGCAGACCTGCTTCACCGCTTGTGAAGCAACTCTCCTGCAGGTGGGGAGCCGGGGCTTGAAACGGGATCCTTACTCCGGTCCTTGTGCTTTGCACCACCTGCGCTTAACCCACTGCACTACAGCCCAACTCCCTTTATTTTATTTTTTAATAATAAAAGGTCAGCTCTGGTTTATGGTGGTGTGGAGTATTGAACCTGGGACTCTGGAGCCTCAGGCATGAGAGTCTCTTTGCATAACCATTATGATATCTACCCCCACCCTATTATTTATTATTTTATTTTTAGAGAGAGTGAAAATGACCACAGCACCAAAGCCTCTTTCCATGCAGTGGGGCTGGACTTGAACCTGGGTCACACACATGGGTCTGCTATTCTTCTTCCTCCTCTTCTTCTTCTTCTTCTTTTCTTTTTTTTTTTTTTTTTTTAAAAAAACAACTTTATTTATTTATTAACCAGAGAGATTGGAGAGAGAGAGAGAGGAAGAACCAGGCATCACTCTGGTACATGTGCTGCTGAGGACTGAACTCGGGACCTCACACTTGAGGATTTGATTCTTTATCCACTGCACCACCTCCCGGACCATGGGTCTGCTCTTAACCCAGAGAGTCCATCTCGGATTTTCTTTCTATCTCCAGGCTGAAGGAGGGGGAAGACCAGAGAACTTGGGGTGCTCTGTTGACTGGAACTCTCACAAAGGACAAGAGACTTTATGTTCCCAACTAAATCTGGAAAGCACAAGGACACACACACACCTGTCCCAGCTGGCCTGCCCCTCATGACACCAATGGGCTTTGTTGGGAGGTGCACGGGGGTGGGGGGAGAGTCTGAGGGGCCCTAGGACTGCAGGGGAGACTAGCAGCCCTCAAGTCCCTCCCTGATGGTCCTGATACAGCACCTGGCTTCACACACACACACACACACACACACACACACACACACACACACACACCATAAAAGGCTCCTATCTGGCTGGGAAGACAGCACAGTGGTTCTGCAAAAGACTCTCCTGCCTGAAGCTCTGAAGCCTCAGGTTCAATCCCCAGTACCACCATCAGCCAGAGCTTAGCAGAGCTCTGGTAAAAATAAATAAATAAATAAATAAAATAAAAATAAAAACTCCTTCCCTCTGCAGGTGGGAACAGATTTGATTTAGTGACGCCCCCTGGTTAGGGGTTCTGATGTCAATAAAGCTTTCCCCCATTTTGTTGTTGTTTTAAACATTTAAAAAAATATTTTATTTATTAATGAGAAAGACAGGAGGAGAGAAAAAGAACCAGACATCACTCTAGCACATGTGCTGCTGGGGATTGAACTCAGGACCTCATACTTGAGAGTCCAACACTTTATCCACTGTGCCACCTCCCGGACCACATTTAAACATTTTTTTAATTTAACTGTTCTATTATCTCTATTTGTTGGATAGAGACAGGAAGAAATTGAGAGGGTAGGGGAAATAGAAAGGGAGAAAGGGGGCCAGGTGGTGGTGGTCCCACCTGGTTGAGCGCACATGTCACAGTGCGCAAGGACCCAGGTTCAAGTGCTTGGTCCCCACCTGCAGAGGGTAAGCTTCATGAATGGTGAAGGAGTGCTGCAGGTCTCTCTCTCTCTCTCTCTCTCTGTTTCTCTCTCTCCCTCTCTATCACTGTCTTTCCCTCTCAATTTCTGGCTCTCTATCTAATAAATAAATGTAATTTTAAAAAAAGGGGGGGAGAAAGGGGGCTGGGAGGTGGAGTACCTGGCTGAGCACACAGGTTGGAGCCCCCAGCCCCAGGCCCCATCTGCAGGGGGAAAGCTTTATGAGTGAAGCAGGGCTGCAGTGTCTGTGCCCTGAGAACCCCACTTTGCCGTGGGCTAAGAGTCGGAGGAAACTTGTCAAGACAGGAGTTGGGCATCAGTGGCCTCACCGGCATGCTGAAGGCAAGGCAGGCTGTGACCTCAATGATTTCAACAAAATAGCCAAAGGGCAAACTCAGTGATCAACCCTGAGGGTCCCGGGAGTCACCCCTGAGGGACAGTGAGGTCACTACTGCTGTGACAGTCATTTGTGAGCTGCCCAGACTGCTTGCTCTAAAGAGTCCCAGAAAGACCCTGACATTGGGGTACGGGGTGGGGAGGAGGCTAGAAATCTGGGTGAGTGAACTGGGAGGTGGCCCAGCGGCCAGAGGACTGGACTCTGCAGTGTGAGGTCCTGAGTTTGATCCCCAGCATTGCACATGCCAGATTGATGCTCTGGTTCTCTCCTTCCTTCTTTCTCCTGTTAACAGTTCTGTGAAAGTTCCAGAAATTGAGGAGAGGCAGACATCTTGGGCTTAAGACTTGAGTGAGTGTCCATGCAGGAGGCACAGCAGTGAAATTCTAGACTCACAAGCGTGAGGTACTAAATTCAAGCCCTGGCATTACAGGTGCCTGAGTGATGTTCTCTCTCTCTCTCTCTCTCTCTCTCTCTCTCTCTCTCATAAATAAATAAATAAAACTGATGCATGGGAGAAACAGTGTAGTGGTTTCATTTTTTAAAAAAGTGTGTGTGTGGAGGAGGGCAGGCAGTGGAGCACCCGGTTAAGCACACGTAGTATTAAGCGCAAGGATCTGGGTGTGAGCCCCTGCTCCCCACTACAAAGAGGAAGCTTCATGAGTGGTGGAGCAGGTCTGCAGGTGTCTCTCTTCCTCTCTCCCTCTTTATCTCCCCCTCATCTCTCAATTTATCTCTGTCCTATCCAATAACAATAAATAAATAAATAAACTCTCCTGTTTGAGGCTCTGAAGTCCCAAGTTCAATCTCTATACTACCATAAGCCAGAGCTGAGCAGTGCTCTTGGGGAAAAAATAAAAAGGAGCTTGAATGACATTAGGTGGATCCAGGACCCAACAGTGAGCTCCCTGGTTCGCTATCACTGTGGCGTTCAGTCCTCATGAGATCCTAACTCCTTGGGACCCCAACTGCTTCTTGGGACAGAGCAGGCTACTGATGCTCAGGCCAGGAGGCTCTGTCCAAAGTGTCCTCCTCATGACAAATTCCTGTTCACACATCTGTGCCCTGGTGACCTGGCTTAAGAGCTGTAGAGTTGGGCTGTAGCTCTCTCTCCTCTCTCTATAAGAAAAGAAAGACCAGGGAGTCGGGTGGTAGCACAGTGAGTTAAGCACAGGTGGCGCAAAGCACAAGGACTGGCATAAGGATCCGGGTTCGAGCCCCGGCTCCCCACCTGCAGGGGTGTCACTTCACAGGCGGTGAAGCAGGTCTGCAGGTGTCTTTCTTTTTTTTTTTTTTTTCTTTTCTTTTTATTTCTTCATTGGGGAATTAATGTTTTACATTCAAAAGTAAATACAATAGTTTGTACATGCATAACATTCCCCAAGGTGTCTCTCTCTCCCCATCTTTGTCTTCCCCTCCTCTCTCCATTTCTCTCTGTCCTAACAACGACAACATCAATAACTACAACAATAAAAAACAAGGGCAACAAAAGGGAAAATAAATAAATATTAAAAAATCGCACCAAAGTAAAAGACTCTGGGGTGGGTGAGTGGGGAGAATACAGGTCCATGAAGGATGATAAATGACATAGTGGGGGTTGCATTGTTAAATGGGAAACTGGGGGAATGTTATGCATGTGCAAACTATTGTATTTACTGTTGAATGTAAAACATGAATTCCCCAATAAAGAAATGATTTTAAAAAAAGAGCTGTCTGTCCCAAGCAGGGATCCTCCAGCTCCCCCCCCCCCAAACACCTCCCATCCTCCTGGTGCCCAGCCCCGGAGCTCAGAGCCTGGGCGGAATCCTGTCCCGGGTCTTCTATCCCACACCCATTGTGCCTCTGCTCAGCGGGGGACAGAAAGGAAACTGGAGGCCAAGCTAGGGCAGGGCGTGGGCAGAGGCCCAGAGGACTCAGAGGCGGGTAGCCTTATAAGGGCAGGTTCATCCAGGGAAGGGCCAACTGGAGGGGGAGGCAGTGCCCGCTCTGCAGGGAGCAGAGCCAGCTAGGGTTGGGGGCTGGTAAGGCATCCCGTCCCTGCCCAACCCTCTGCCCACGCCAGGGCCCTCCCCCAGTGGGGACATGGCCAGGGGTGGCTCTGGTGGCTCAGTTCTGGACTGTGGTACCAGAGCCCGGGGTCTTCATGGGGCAGTGCAGGCCGAGAGTTTGACAATGCGTGTGTGTGTGTATGGGGGGGTCCTGGAGCAGAGCTGGGCCACCAGTGCCTGTCCAGCTCAGGGCCACCCAGTTCCCAGAGGAGAGAGAGAGACAGAAGGGGGGAGAAAGCTTGCGGTGTGTGTGTGTGTGTGTGTGTGTGTGTGCGTGGCAACAAAAGGGATCTCTAAATCACCAGATGAGGGGAGAGGGCCTGTTCAACTATGGGGGGGTGGGGGTCCTCAAGCAGGAGGAGGAAGAAGAGGAGGGGGAAGAGGGGGGAGGGGAAAGAAGGAGGGTGGAGGAGAGGGACGAAGAAGAGGTAGAAGGGGGAAGAAGGGAAAGAAGAAGAGGGGAAGTAAGGGGAGGGGAGGAGGAGGGAAGGATGGAGAAGAGTGGGGGAGGAGGGGGAAGGAGGAGGGGGAAAGAAGGGGGAGGGGAGGAGGGGTTGCTGTTGGCCCAGGAGCAGGCCTGAGCTGGGAGGAGCAGCGGGGGACGGGACACCCAGACTCAGTGTCCGCCACCCGCAGGAACAGAGCACAGAAGGTGGGGTTGGGGCTGGTGCTGGGGGGCCTGGGGGGGGAAGGGAGGGTTTCTTTGAGGCCTGGCCTGTTCCTGTCAGATTTCTCAAACCTTTGTGCAAATGACTCAAAGCGGATTTTGAGGCCAAGTGAGGGTGAGTCAGGCTTTGGGAGAGAGGAGGGCAGCCCCAGGGGACCAGAGTTCTGGCCTGTGGGGACCTGCCAGAGCCCCTGTCATGGGTCCAAACCCCAGCGTGGGCTTGTCTTGGTCCTTTGTGCTTGGCCTCAGTGTCAGAGAAGTTGGGTTCAGTGCGAATTGCTCCCCTGCCTTTGCACTAGACCCGCTGGGAAGGGTGGGGAGCCGGGGACAACACTGACTTGGCCTCTAACCTCTGACCTCTGGGATCTGTTTGCCTGAATCACAAGCAGCGCCTGTAAACACTCTTCTCAATCCCAGTGGGTCTCCAGAGGATGGGTGTGGGGTGGCTGGAGACAGCTCTGGCCCCAACCTGCCCATCCCCTAAAGAGAGCCTCCCCCACCCCCCACCCGTTGCTGGTTGCTGGCGTGGGAGCACAGGTGGTCAGAGCAGAGCTGGGATGGGGGTCAGGGGTCACACACAGGCTGTGGCAGAGACTGCCCTGGGGAGCCCTGGCAGAGAGCAGCCTAGGCCAGGGCTGGGGAGCTAGTCACCCCCTTGGCCCTGGGCTTCACAGACTCCCCAGGGACCTCAGTCGGTCAGGAAGCCTGCACTTGCAGGTGGGGACTGGGGGCTTGAACCTGGGTCCTTATGCACAGTAATGTCGGCGCTTAAATGGATGCACTGAGTAAAACTACAATAAGCAGCTGTGGCCCCAAGTCCCGGAGGAACTGGGCTTCAGTGACCGCAGGCAGAGAGGACATTCTGTGGAGACTTTATTCTTCGGACGCGGAAACAAAGACAGAGACAGAGGGCTCGCAGGCCGGCTGAGGCCTGGCCTGGGTCACTGTCCCCAGGTGTCCTTGTCACGGGGCACAGGCCACCAGCTCCTCCAGCGCCTGCTCCCCGTGGTTCCCGGCCACCAGCAGCGCTGCCTTCACGCGGTCCTGCTCGAAACCCATGTCACTGAGCTGCTCCCAGAGGCGCAGGAACTCGGCCGCCTGGGGAGCAGGAGACAGAGGGACGAGGACAGGAGGACAGAGGGCACTGGGACACAGGGGTGCCTGGGGAGGTGTCCCCCACTCCACCCCCAACGCTAAGCCTGCTCCTCGGGCTTGCTGACCCCCATGTGTGACACACACACGCACACACTGGGACAGGAAGAGACAGGGGTCCCTGTGCTGGGGTGGCAGGGGTGCACAGCCCATGGTTTGGCCTGGGCACCCCACACCTCTGCCCAGGTTCCACACAGGGAAGCACCGCCCTCCTCCCTCCTCCCCTCTCTCCTTCCCTGCTCAGGCCTCCAAGTTTGAATCTTCCCTCCTTTTCCTCTTCCCCTCCATGTGCTCCCCTCTCCCACCTCCTGTCTTCCTCTCCCCCTCCTCCCTCTCCACTCCCCCCTCCCCTCTCCCTTCTCCTCTCACACCTGGCAGTGTGTGTGGCATGTTCTGAGTTCCCACAGGAAAATGCCCCAGAGAGCTCCAGGCTCTCAGTGTTCCAGGGGATCCTCCCCGGGGGACCTCCCCAGCCCCTCGGGGCATAAACCCACCCCCACTCCCCACCACCCTGTGCACCCCTTCCCCAGTCTGGGGTATCCCTAAGCCAGCACTCCCAGGCAGCCCTGGGCCCTGTGACCACCCCCCTCCCGGTCCGGCCCCCTGACCTGGAGCTCCTGGAACTGGAACATCTCCATGGCCTCTTCCACCTGCCCCTCCGGGAAGCCCAGACCCTGCAGCCGGTCACACGCGCCCAGGTAGCCGAGAAACTGGGCCGGGAAGGAGGGAGGCGTGAGGGGGGTGCAGGAGGTCTGAGTGTGGGGCCAGGGATGATGAGCTCCCCCCAAAGGTGACCCCCAGGCCATGGACGATGAGCCCCCACACAGAAGCCCTGCCAGATCACATGTACCTCTGTCACACAGGGCTTTGCAAGCCTACTGTGGAGGTGAGGCAGGAAGGGCAGGAGAGTGACCCCATTTCCTGCAGGAGCCCTACTTAACCATTTCTATTCCCCAGAACCAGGGCCTCCTGGGGGCAGGATTCCCCTGACACAGAGAGGGAGACACACAGCCCTGGAGCTGCCTCTGGTGCAAAAGCACCTCCATGTGGTGCCAGGGCTTGGAGCTGGGCTGCCACACATGGCAAGGCAGGCACCCTGCCCAGTGAGCTGTCTCTCCTGCCTGGGGGCTGCTCTCCCCCTTGGGAGAAAGTTTAACCTGCTTCCCGGGCTCATCTGAAGCCACAGCCTGCACCTCGTATCCACCCCCCCCCCCCCGCAGCCCCTGGTGTCCTGGGGGAAAAGGGTGAGTCTGTCCCCCCATATCCAGCACCCTGCCAGCAGCAGGAGGGGCTCCGTGATTGAACGTGTGTTTAGAAAAGGAGTTCGTGGTCCGGGAGGTGGCGCAGTGGATAAAGCATCAGATTCTCAACCGTGAGGTCCTGAGGTCAATCCCCAGCAGCACATGGACCAGAGTGATGTCTGGTTCTTTCTCTCCTCCTCTCTTTCTCATCAATCAATCAATAAATTCTTTTAAAAAAAGGAAGGAAGGAAGGAAGGAAGGAAATGAGTTCAGTCACCTGCAAGGACACGGCTCAGGAGGGAGAAAGGAACATGGGAACGGGGGGGGGGGCAGTCTGTGGAGAGGGTTTCTGTGATCTTCAGAACAGAAGGAATATCTGAACGAATGACTTTCAAAACTCTGTTTCTGAACTGTCTGAGTTGCGGGAGGGCCTTCATATCGGAGTAAGTCAGACTGGGCTGTTCTGGGAGAACTGGGGGCAGGGGGCTGAGGAACCTGGGGACTAGCACGCGCCCCCCCCACACACCCAGCCGCTCCTCCCCCCCCCCCCCCCCCCCCCCGCCACATACACCCAGCCACTCCTCCCCCCCCTGCCACATATACCCAGCCGCTTCCTGGGGTGAGCCAAGTCCACTAGCTGGGGGGTGACTTCGTGTCTGAGGCTCCAGGTTTAAATGCACATGCGCACACACACACAGACACAGAGAGACAGACACACAGAGAGACATACAGACAGACACACACACACACTCCCTAGAATCTGGCTAGATTCCCTAGAATCAGACTCTGTGACAGACTTCCTGTTTGGTTTCTTTGTTTTGGGGATTCCCCCAGGGCCTCAAACATGTGAATCTCACCTCTCCAGGTCAAGCTTTCCCGAGGGAGACAGAAAGAGAGAAAGGGAGAGATATCACAGCACGGGAGTCTCCCCCAAGGCCACGGCATCCCCATGGGGCTCCAGGGCAAGGCTGACACCCTCCCAGGTGAGCTCAATGGCGCCAGACACCCTCCACTAGAGGCCTTCTGCCCCAGATGCAGCCAGAGCTTGGAGCCCCCACCAGCTGCCTGGGTCCTGGGGGCCCACTGACTGAAAGGCCCTTGGGATGGAGGAGGCTGTGAGCCCCCAGCTGTGTGCTTGGCTGAGGCATCCCTGACCTCCCAGCTCAGCTTCTCCTCACCCCACCCCTGATCCCCTCACTCTGCTGATTGATGCCCAAGGCTTCAATTAAGATTCCCCTGAGAGCTGGCAGCAAGCCAGCCTGAATGTGGACCGCTGGCCTAGAAACCCAGCTGTCAGGGAGTCGGGCGGTAGTGCAGTGGGTTAAGTGCAGGTGGCACAAATCGTGAGGATCTCCGTTCTGTTCGAGCCCCCGGCTCCCCACCTGCAGGGGAGTCACTTTACAGGCGGTGAAGCAGGTCTGCAGGTGTCTGTCTTTCTCTCCCCCCTCTCTGTCTTCCCCTCCTCTCTCCATTTCTCTCTGTCCTATCCAACAACAACGACATCAATAACTACAACAATGAAACAACAAGGGCAATAAACGGGAATAAATAAATAAAAGGTGTAATTAGAAAAAAGAAAGAAACCCGGCTGGCTGTCTGTGCCGACCTTCCCCAGATAGGCACCTGCAGCAAGACACCCAGGGTGCGCTCCGGCCAGAAGGCTGGAGAGGTGGGGCAGAGCTTCGAGCAGGTGTCTCTCTGTCTCCCTTGATTTATCTCTGTCTCTGCCCAATAAGTAATCACCCCTCCGCCTGCTAACGGGGGCCAGGCCACGCTCTTTCCCGCCCGCAGCAAAGAAGGAAGCAGAGCTTCACCCCATGGCCAGCAGCTCCAACGCCGAGCCCCCAGTCTCCCCAGCAGCCCCCCTCACCTGGCTGGGGCTCCTGCAGCCCGTCTTCTGCAGAGCCCCCATGGCCCTGTGCAGCGGGTACCCCAGGGCCACCACCGGCCCAATGAGGTCTTGCTCCTCCCGGCTCAGGGCGGACAGCAGGCCGGCAGAGTCGGGGTGCAGCCCAGGGGCGCTGGGGGGCTGGGGGGGACCCTCCGGAGGGGGCGGGCAGGCGTGTGGGCCGAGGAGCGGCTGTAACGCAGATTGGCAGGTGTCAACGGCGTGGGGCGCTTCTCAGGGCGCCCACGTCCTGCCCATGTGGGGTCTCCCTGCCCCATCCGGTCTGGCAGGACGCAGGACGCGGTGAGCCAGGGGTCCCCCAGCAGCCCCTGGTCCCCGGGCGGTCCCGGGGCGCCCCCTGGCGGCCGTCCTCACCGCGGGGGCCCCGGCGAGGCGCAGGCGGCGCAGGCGGAGCAGCAGGGCCCGGGGCCCCCCCGACAGCCGCCGTCGCGCCCCCCGCAGCTCCCGGCGCAGCGCGTCCAGCGAGCCCCGGCGGGGGGCTCCGGGGGGGCCCGAGGGGCTGCGGGGCGGCGGCTCCGCCTGGCCGGCCGGAGGGGCACCATCCTCCTCGCAATCCTCCTCGTCCTCCTCCTCCTCCTCCTCCTGGGCCTCCTCGTCCCGGACCGCGTCGTCGGGGGGCGCGGGGACCCGCCCAGGCTCGGAGCTGAGCAGCAGAAGCCAGGCGGGCGGCGCGGTAGCGGTGGCGGTGGCCGGGTCCCCGCGCGGGCCGGGGCAGCGCCCCCGCGAGGCCGCCTCCACCCACAGCAGCGCCCTGCGCTCCAGGCCGAAGTCGTGCTGCAAGGAGCGTGGTGCACAGGGCTCAGGCTGGGGCGCTACAGCATCCGCTTCCCTCCCTGCTCCAGCACCCCGCTTTCCCTCCCTGCTACACTCACCCCGCTTCCCTCCCTGCTACACTCACCCCGCTTCCCTCCCTGCTACACTCACCCCGCTTCCCTCCCTGCTACACTCACCCGCTTCCCTCCCTGCTACACTCACCCCGCTTCCCTCCCTGCTACACTCACCCGCTTCCCTCCCTGCTACACTCACCCCGCTTCCCTCCCTGCTACACTCACCCCGCTTCCCTCCCTGCTACACACACCCGCTTCCCTCCCTGCTACACTCACCCCGCTTCCCTCCCTGCTACACACACCCCGCTTCCCTCCCTGCTACACTCACCCCGCTTCCCTCCCTGCTACACTCACCCGCTTCCCTCCCTGCTACACTCACCCGCTTCCCTCCCTGCTACACTCACCCGCTTCCCTCCCTGCTACACTCACCCGCTTCCCTCCCTGCTACACTCACCCGCTTCCCTCCCTGCTACACTCACCCCGCTTCCCTCCCTGCTACACACACCCGCTTCCCTCCCTGCTACACACACCCGCTTCCCTCCCTGCTACACTCACCCCGCTTCCCTCCCTGCTACACACACCCGCTTCCCTCCCTGCTACACTCACCCCGCTTCCCTCCCTGCTACACTCACCCCGCTTCCCTCCCTGCTACACACACCCGCTTCCCTCCCTGCTACACTCACCCCGCTTCCCTCCCTGCTCCAGCACCCCGCTTTCCCTCCCTGCTACACTCACCCCGCTTCCCTCCCTGCTACACTCACCCCGCTTCCCTCCCTGCTACACTCACCCCGCTTCCCTCCCTGCTACACTCACCCCGCTTCCCTCCCTGCTACACACACCCGCTTCCCTCCCTGCTACACTCACCCCGCTTCCCTCCCTGCTACACTCACCCCGCTTCCCTCCCTGCTACACTCACCCCGCTTCCCTCCCTGCTACACTCACCCCGCTTCCCTCCCTGCTACACACACCCGCTTCCCTCCCTGCTACACACACCCGCTTCCCTCCCTGCTACACTCACCCCGCTTCCCTCCCTGCTACACTCACCCCGCTTCCCTCCCTGCTACACTCACCCCGCTTCCCTCCCTGCTACACTCACCCTGATTTCTTCCCTGCCCCCACCCCAAAAGGCCTGGCTGCCCCAGGACACCAAGGAGCAAGCCCCAACCCACAGTCCCAGCTGCAGACCCCAGACCCAGGCTGAGGACAGGCAGGCAGACAGACAGACAAGCAGGCAGGCAGGCAGGCTGGCAGAGACAGGCAGACAGACACCAGACAAGCCGACAAGCAAACAGTGACAGACAACAGGCAAAGGGCAGACAAGCAGTCAGGCAGACACAGACAGACAACAAACAGACAGAGATAGACAGGCAGACAGACAGACAGACAGACACAGACAAAAGATAGATGGACTCACCAAGGAGCCCAGGAGAAGCTCCCTGCAGGCTGGGACACTGAGCTCTGGCGTGGGCAGGGGCTCGGGGCCTGTCGGGAAGCCCTTGGGCAGCTTGAACTCCACTCCATCAAGGGCGCTCATCTTGTGGGACTGTGGCCTGCAAGACAAAGGCCAGGTGGCCCCCAAACCCAGGACAGGAGACCGGTGTGTGTGTGTGGGGGGGTCTTCATGGGGATGTACAGCTCTGGTGCTGACGCATCTCACAAGACAAACACCAAGTCCTTCAGGAGACGACAACGTGCCCCTAACTCACTCAGACCACCGGGTCACCAGATGCCAAAACTGACAGGAGGCTCGAGGCCCATTGGTCAGAAAGCTAAACGCAAAGACATCATCAACTCGACTGATCTGGAGCGAGAAGAGACCACACTGGGCCGGGGAGCTAAGGGGCATAAACTTTCACACCTGAGGTTTGGAGGGCCTTGGTTCGATACCTGCTTCAGCCACAAGTCAGAGTGAGTGGTGCTCTGGCTAAAATAACACAATAGTAAACAATAAGTGAGGTAAGTAAGTGAGACCTGCAGAGATAGAATCGTGGTTCTGGGGCGTCGGGGGTGGTAGCGCAGCAGGTTTAGCGCACGTGGCACGAAGCACAGGGACCAGCGTGAGGATCCTGGTTCGAGCCCGGCTCCCCACCTGCAAGGGAGCCGCTTCACAGGCAGTGAAGCAGGTCTGCAGGTGTCTGTCTTTCTCTCCCCCTCTCTGTCTTCCCCTTCTCTCCATTTCCGTCTGTAGCCAACAACAACGACATCAATAACAACAATAATAACTACAACAACAATAAAAAACAAGGGCAACAAAAGGGAAAGTAAGTAAATAAATAAATAAAAAGAATCATGGTTCCGCAAAAAGATATACCTGCCAGAGGTTGTGAGGCCCCAGGTTCAATCCCCAGTACCACCATAAACCAGAGCTGAGCAGGGCTGATTCTTTCACTCTGATTAAAATAAAACAAAAATTTTAAATAAATAATTTTTTTAATCCTGACCATTTTAAGTAATGAAGTAGTAGAATGTCAGGATTCTCATGCTGGAGTGAAAATCTAGGAACGGAAGGCTTTCCCACCAAGCTACCAGCCTTTAGCTCTGTGGGGACCCTGTGTCAGGGCATTTCCTGGCTAAACAGTCAGCGCCCACCCTGGAATGCTAGGGAGAACCTCACTGAGTGAGGGATGGGAGGAGGCCAGATGGACAAATCCCTTAATCCCTCAGCTCCACCCCCTTGTCTCCCCACTCTCCTGGGCACCCCACTATGGAAGACTCCAGAAGCTTCTCCACCTGCCCCCTGGGGAGCAGGCTTCCGGAAACACTGGGGGCGCTCTAAGTGCTGCCCACGGGAGTGACCAGGACTGAGCTGCCCCTCAGCCACTTCTCAGAGGACTGGGGAAGTGCGGGGGCGACAGGCACCCAGGGGAGACAGACAGGGCCCCCGCCCTCCCTCTCAGGCTTCTCACACCTGGCTTCAGCTGTCTTTCAGACCTGAAACAGTGGGCAGGGACCCCAGCTTTGCTGAGACCCAAGCGTCCTTCAAGTAGGTCCAGGGAGAAACACCTCTCAAGAACTGCAAGTGTGTGTGTGTGTGTGTGTGTGTGGGGGGGGTGTCAGATGGCTGAGCACAGGCTACAGTGCATAAGGACCCAAGTTCGAGTCCCCAGTCCTCACCTGCAGGGGGGAAGCTTTGCGAGTGGTGAAGCAGGGCTGCAAGTGTCTCTCTATCTCCCCCTACCTTTTCGATTTCTGACTGTGTCTATCCAATAAATAAAAGGTAATAAAAATTAAAAAACAACAACAAAAAAGAATTGCAAGTGGGTAGGGGTAGATAGCATAATGGTTATGCAAAGAGACTCTCATGTCTGAGGCTCCACGGTCCCAGGTTCAATTCCCTGCACCAGGAGACTGGGGAGATAGCACAGTGGTTCTTTGTAAAGACCTGCCTGCCTGAGGCACCACAGCTCCCAGGTTCAGTCTGCAGCACCAGCATAAACCACAGCTGAGAAGAAATGAACATAGGCTGCAAGGAGGGGAGCTGTTTTAGCAGGCAGAGGGCATGCTTTATCTCGCAGCAAATTTCAGGTCCTGGGTTCAAGTCCCAGCAGTCCAGAGAAGTACTTGAGGCAGTACTGATGGAGCTCTGTGGGTGGAGGAGGGTACTTTGGTGCCTGGGCGCTGACTGCTCTCTGGAGACAGTGGGGCACCCTGAAGGGGCTGCTGGGGCAGGGTGTTAGGAGGGCCAGCCTGTGCCCACTCCCGCCAAGCCTACAATCCAGGGCTTTGTCTGCAACAACCCCCAGGCCTGAGCTGGGCCTGTGGGGCTGGGCAGCTGGGGGTGTCGCCGGGTGAAGATGGTCTCCCCTGCCCTCCAAGCAGCCTGGGCCAGTGGCTCTCTGCTGGGTCCCCAGTGCTCCTGAGAGGCCACTCCTCGCCTCAGCAGCCCCTGTGCCGCACCCCTTCCCCCAGGTGCCCCTGCCCTGCCCACTCCGCTGCCTTCGCATCCAGCTGCCTTGGTCTCCTGGCCCTGCTCGGACCATCGCACCAGCTCCCTTCTGTTGGGGTCACACAATGGCATGACTTCTGGTAAAAGGGCGGATGTTTTAACTTGGAGACTGAAAGTCATGTGCTCGGCAGGACACTCGTCCTACCTGGTGCTCCCTCTGGCCTTTGTGTGATTCTTGGAGTTGTTAACGGAGCTGAATCGGTGTTGTTAAAGCACACAGAGGAGTACAGCCCCGATCTGCCTCTCGGAGCTCATGTATGGGCACTTGAATAAACAAGAGGACTGAACGGGAGCTGTGTGGCCTGTCCGCGCACAGTGTGACTTGTAGAAGGACACAGGCGCCAGGAGCTGCTCCTTCTGGTGACAGACTGGTCCTGGGCACTTCAGCTCCCTGCCATCAGCTCTCGTGGTGGGACCTGCATGCTGTGCTCTGTGCCAGGGCAGCCTTGAGCCCTGGCCCACACAGCCCTGGACGAACAAGTGTAGATTAAAAAAAAAAAAAAAAGTTAGGGGGCCGGATGGTAGCGCAGCGGGTTAAATGCACATGGCATGAAGCACAAGGGCCGGCTTAAGGATCCTGGTTCGAGCCCCCGGCTCCCTACCTGCAGGGGAGTTGCTTCACGAGTGGTAAAGCAGGTCTGCAGGTGTCTGTCTTTCTCTCCCCTTCGCTGTCCAAGCATTTTCTGCTTATTTTTTTCTACAATTCCTTTATTTTTAAAGATTTTAAAATATTTATTTCCTTTTTGTTGCACTTGTTTTATTGTTGTAGTTATTGTTGTTACTGATGTCATCGTTGCATGTTGTACGTTGTTATTGATACGCTAACGCCCGACTCCCTATTATTTTTTTTACCAGAGCACTGGTCAGCTCTGGCTTATGGTGATGTGGGGCATTGAACTTGAGACTTTGAAGTGTCAGGCATGAGAGTCTCTTTGCATAACCATAACCATTATGCATAATGGTTTGCATAACCCTGCCGTTTTATTTATTAGTGAGAGAATCAGACAAGCACTCTGGCATATGACGGGGATTCAATTTAGGACTTCACTCCTGAGTCTAATGTTTTATCCATCACACCATACCCTGGACCCCTGCACGTTTTTTTCTTTTTTCTCTAGCTAGAGGGAGGGAGGGAGGGAGGGAGGGAGAGAGCCAGACAGCACTGAATCTTCTTTCAATGCACGGCGGCTGGGCCTGAACCTGGGCCACCAGCTCACTATCCAAGTGATCTATTTCACCTGCCCCTGAGTTTCTTAAAACAGTTTTTCCTGGGGGCCAGGCGGTAGTACAGCGGGTTAACCATACATGGCACTAAGCCAAGGACCGGCTTAAGGTTCGAGCCCCACAGTTCCCCACCTGCAGGGGAGTCGTTTCACAAGTGGAGAAGCAGGTCTGCAGGTGTCTTTCTTACTCTCTCCGTCTTCACCTCTTCTCTCCACTTCTCTCTGTCCTATACAACAACAACAACGATAAACAACAAGGGCAACAAAGGGGAAAAAATAGCCTCCAGGAGCAGTGGATTCATAGTGCGGGCACCGAGCCCCAGTGATAACCCTGGAGACCAAAAAAAAAAACACCAAGATTTCCTCATCCTGACACTGAGACAGTCCCACAGTCCCTGTCTTTAAGTCTTGTCTCTCTTTCTGGGGCCCATAGTCATAAATCCATTTGATTTTGTGACTTAGCACCTGCAGATGGAAAAGGAAGAATAATTCTCTCATCCTTGGACACATCAATTTGTATTATCACTTCCCTACATGTTCTGAATATCAGAGAGCCCTCAGTTTGGAAAAAAAATATTTAACCTCGGGGGGGGGGTAGGCAGCATAGCAGTTATGCAAACAGACCCTCATGCCTGAGGCTACAAGGTCCCAGGTTCAATCCCCCGCACCACCATAAGCCAGAGCTGAGCAGTGGCTCTGGTAAAAAATAAATTCACAGAAAAAAAAAATATATATAATTTTTTTTTTTTAAAACAGAACATTTGAGTGACAGCAGGATTGGTATTTCTCTCTCCTAGCCTGTATATGGAAATAGAAAGTCGCCTGAGCAGCAGAAGAGTTAGCATATCAACAGTGAAAACGATCAACTGGTGTCCTAAACACCCTTTGGACACTTGTCATAATCTAATGCAGCTTAATTATCAGTATGATCACACGCCTCTCTTCCCTGGGAGTTCTCTTTATGTCTCCGGCACTTCATTCTGTACTTTTCTTTCCTTCTTTTGTGCAGGTGGTAAACAGAATCATTTCCCCAAGACCAGTTTGCATCTTTTCTCCAGGGCCTGGCAAATGCTCCCAATTAAAGCTGAGCAGCAGCGTGGGCTGCCCGGCGTTGCTGTGAACGCGACAGTAGAGCCTCACAGACAAGGCTTTTGCCTTTGCTGCAGCCTCTGAGAAACTCTTTTCTCCAAAAAGCCCTGGAACCCAGCCCTCCCTGTGTGGGACTATGTGAAAGCTTGGCAGAGCTTAGGGGAGCTCTCCCATCCTTGGATGGAGGTCTGGAAAGACACCCCATCTGTTAGCCTCTCTCCTTGTAGAGATGAGCCAAGAGGGAAACGTCTCCCAGACTCAGTTTCTCCTTGTTAGTCTCTCAAGCTCACAGAAAGCCTACAGGCCTCCACACTTAGTGCCCCTGCTAGCAGCAGGCCACATGGCTGCCTGCGTTAGGGTTCAAAGTCCACACATCCACTTCACGTTTTGATCATATAGGAAAACACACTCTATCATGCACCCCCAATACCAGACAGTGAGACCCCATATTCTATTTCCTTGTGTCCTTTGATATCTGTGATTCACATCAAGCTTTGTTTTTCTTCTTCTCTATCTCACCTTACTGGTTTAACCCCTATGCTTCTCTCAAATACCTTTGGATAATTAACCTGCCTGCATCATAGAGACTAATCGTTTTGACCTTTATGTATCTCATCAATTCTTGTCATACCAGCCCCCTACCATAGGGGCAAGCTGACCTTTAAGAAACCTGTCATTTCTGACATATGTGGAAAATGTTCTTTGTTTAACTCAGTATAAAGGCCTGTACCCATCTCCAAATAAACCAATGGTCATACCAGAATGTTCCCCGGTGCCTCTTTCTAATTCACGCAGGCCACTAGAGCTGGTGAGGGTCGGAGGCTTAACCCCCTCCCCCCGCTGGAGCCACTCCACGTGAGCCCCAGCTTCCCTGCACACCACGTGCGGTCAAGCAGGTGCTCGGCCTGGGGCGCATGCCCCACTCAAGCAGCTCATTAAGCGGAGCTGACTTACTGGTGCCGAGTATTGAATTGTTTTCAGTTGGGGAAACCTGTAATCTCTACTCCCTAGTAGATGTCACTGCAGACACTTCACAGCCGCACGTTCCTTCTCTGCGTATTTGACACACTGCATTGATTTTATTGGAATAAGACACACTTGGTACTCACCTTGCTATTCCCAGGGTAGTTTCCTTGTGGACAAAACAGGAAGTGAATTGCTATGACAGGTGGAATCTTCCAACTAAGCTTCTTCCAGTTATGCCAAAGCCACTTGGACACAGGACAGAGGCTTTATCGATAGATTAGGCTACTGACAGTAGTTGGCTTGGAGCTGCAAATCCTTTGACGTCACTGACTCAGGCAGCTGAGTCACTCTTGGTAAATTTAGCTTGGAACTAATCTCTCTAGCTCAACTTTTTAGGGCCCTCTGCTTCTTATTTCATAATTTTCTGACCTTTCTTCAAAAAAAGTTTATTCCCTTTTGTTGCCCTTGTTTTATTGTTGTAGTTATTATTGTTGTTGTTATTGATGTTGTTGTTGGATAGGACAGAGAAATGGAGAGAGGAGGGGAAGACAGAGAGGGGAAGAGAAAGATAAGACACCTGCAGACCTGCTTCACCGCCTGTGAAGCGACTCCCCTGCAGGTGGGGAGCCAGGGTAGAGACGGAAATCGAAGGAGAGAGAGGGCGAGATGGAAAGGCTTTTGCAGCCCTGCTTCACAACAATCAAAGCTTTACTCCTGCAGGTGGGGACTGGGGGCTTGAACTCAGCTCCTTGCACACTGTAATATGTACATTTAACCAGCTGCACCACCACCTGACCTCTGCTGTGGTCTTTTCTTTTACATTCTCAGCCTGTCTCTATCTTAAAAAAAAAAAAAAAAAAAAAAAGTGCCAGTCGAACCTGAAACAGAACACTGGGACTGAGTGGTGGAACCAGGTACTGAGAAGACTCCAAAGGGAGGCGTCAAGAGTCAGTGCAGAGACAGGGTGGTCCTGAGCCGAGTGTGTAAACGTAGACCCAAGTCACTGATGTCCGTGGAGGCTGAGTAGAAAACTAGCAGCTTTGGGAGTCTGGCAGTAGCGCAGTGGGTTAAGCGCAGGTAGCGCAAAGCACAAGGACCAGTGTGAGGATCCCGGTTCGAGCCCCCAGCTCCCCGCCTGCAGGGGAGTCGCTTCACAGGTGGTGAAGCAGGTCTGCAGGTGTCTGTCTTTCTCTCCCCCTCTCTGTCTTCCCCTCCTCTCTCCATTTCTCTCTGTCCTATCCAACAAAATCAGTAACAACAATAACTACAACAATAAAACAAGGGCAACAAAAGGGAATGTATATATATTAAATATATATAATATATTTAAAAAAAAACTAGCAGCAAGTCGGCAGCTAGAAAGTAAAGCAAACCCCACGCGATAACCAACTATCAATAGTTAGCACATTTCTCCCCAGAAAGGATGGCAGAATTAAACTATTTTATTTATTTTTTAAATATTTATTTTATTTATTCCCTTTTGTTGCCCTTGTTGTTTTATTGTTGTAGTTATTGTTGGATAGGACAGAGAGAAATGGAGAGAGGAGGGGAAGACAGAGAGGAGAGAAAGATAGACACCTGCAGACCTGCTTCACCGCCTGTGAAGCGACTCCCCTGCAGGTGGGGAGCCGGGGTTCGAACCGGGATCCTTATGCCGGTACTTGTGCTTTGTGCCACTTGCGCTTAACCCGCTGCGCTACAGCCCGACTCTCAAACTATTTTTTAAAAAATATTTATTCCCTTTTGTTGCCCATGTCTTTTGTTATTGATGTTGTCGTTAAGACAGGACAGAGAGAAATGGAGAGAGGAGGGGAAGACAGAGAGGGGGAGAGAAAGACAGACACCTGCAGACCAGCTTCACCGCCTGTGAAGCGACTCCCCTGCAGG
The DNA here is from genome assembly GCF_950295315.1 of Erinaceus europaeus. Taxonomy (NCBI): domain Eukaryota; kingdom Metazoa; phylum Chordata; class Mammalia; order Eulipotyphla; family Erinaceidae; genus Erinaceus; species Erinaceus europaeus. Next base: position 3,759,153 of record NC_080177.1, on the reverse strand, counting down.
TGGGCAGCCAGAGGCTTGAACCAGGATGCTTACAGCAGTCCTTGCAAGGGAACACACATCTACGTGTGGTGCAGTGGGTAAGGCATCCAGCCCAGACTCTTTTTATTTTTATATTTTATTCTGTTATCTTTTTTGGATAGAGACAGCCAGAAATCAAGAGGGAAGGAGGTGATAGGGATACCTGCAGCCCTGCTTCACCTCTTACAAAGCTTACCCCTGCAGGTGGGGACTGGGGGCTTGAACATGGGTCTTTGTACACTGTAACATGTGCATTCAACCAGGTCACCACCACCACCCGGCTTCTACATTTATTTAACCAGCCCAGCTTAGCTCTGGCTTGTGGTGGTGCTGGGACTGAACCTGGGGCCTTGGAGCCTCAGGCATGAGTATCTTTTTGCAGAACCATTATGCTATCTACCTCCTCTTATTTTTTTTTAAAGCCAGAGGCCTACTTTGCTCTGGCTTATGGTGGTGCTGAGGACTGAACCTGGGGCCTTTGGTGCCTCTGGGGCATGACCATCTCTCCAGCCCTGAGTCCTTCTAGCCCCATTACGAACTAGTGGGGGCTGCTACCACTCTACACTCAGCAATAAACCAGAACAAGACAAAAGCCAAACCAGGGAGATGCTGACGACTGAGTTAGGGGCACAGCTTCCACAGGGCAACTCGCCCTCCTTCCTAGTCCTGCTCTCCTGAGCTCACCAGAGAGCAAGCGGCAGGGGTTCAAAACAGAAGGGCCAACAGGATCAGGGCACATCAGATCAAATCTTTTTTTTTAAATTATCTTTATTTTTTGGATAGAGACAGCCAGAAATCAACGGGTGCAGGGGAGACAAGAGAGAGACCTGCAGTACTGCTTCACTGCTCGTGAAGTTTTCCCCATGCAGGTGGAGACCAGGGGCTCGAACCCGGGTCCTTGTGCACTATAACATGTGCACCACCACCTGGCCCCAAGAGCAGATCTAAAGTTTGAGTTCAGGGGCCTCGTGGCGGCACACCTGATTGAGCCCGCATGCTACCTCGGGTAAGGAGCCAGGTTCAAGCCGCAGTCCTCGCCTTCCTGAGTGGGGAAGAAGCAGGGCTGCGGGTGTTTCTCTCCCTCCTCCCTTTTCCCTCTCAATTTACCCGTCTCTACCCAATAAAATACACAGTTGCAAAGGCTCATATTAAAAAATAAAAAGTTTATTTAACTCTGGAAATATAAATAAGGCAATACAATGACAAAAAGCGAACAAAACTTGACACGTCATACGCCCGGTCATCTCCAGGGACGACAGCATTTCACTAGTGAACACACAGAACAAACTCTGGCGTTCTCTGCTCTTCTCCCGGCTCTTAGCTGCCGGCACGTTTCTGGACGCCGGGTTCCCGAGGAAGTTCCCCGGCTAGCCCGGCACGGCACGGCACGGCACGGGGAGGCCGCAGGTGCTCTCTCAGGATGGGGGTGGGGGGCAGGGGCTCCCAACGCCACAGGCCCCGCCCCGTTTCCAGGGGACCACAGGAGGGTTCATAGACCTGGAGCGTGCTGCTCCTCTCTCTCTCCCGGACGCCGGCCGCCGGCTCTCTGGGTAGGAAGAGGGAGCCTGTGCATCAGGCCTGCTGGAGAAGGGTACCGAGCCTGCCCACCGCACAGCCCGGCACATTCACTGCACTTACCCAGCACCGAGCAAGGGAGGGAAGCCACCCGGCCCGCAAGCCACTCTGGACCGAGGCCCTCATAGCAGAGGCGAATCCAGGGCGCCGCGGCCAGTGACCCCAGTTCAGCTGGTCCTCTCCCGAAGACACACTCATCCAGATCCCCAGGTCCCTCTGGCCAGGACACAGCACGGAAGGAAAGTGGAGCTTCTGGGCCAGGCAACGCCACGTGGCGGTTAGAGCCTGAGGCTTAGTCCCCGCACGTGAAGACGAGGCTGGTGACAGCCTTGTAGGGTGCTCTCCTGGGCGCCTGAGCTAGGGCAGCTTAACTGCAGTTGCCCAGACGTCGTTGCTGGGGAGCGGCGGGAGGACCCAGCCTTGGGGAACGGAGCTGCCTTTGGGGTGGTCAGCGGGCACCAGGTACTGATCCCAGTCATGCCTTAAAGAAGACACACACAACAAGTGTCACTACTGCTGCTTCCTCCAAGCAAGGGGTCCAGCAAACGAATACGCTCCATCATTTTAAGACCTAGCTTTCCAGTGACTGAGACAGACAGACAGAACGCCACTACGGAGAACTTGCTCTCTGATCCACGCTCACAGCCAGCCCTCGTCCTTCCAGGGTCTGTGTCCACACATCTGTCTAGTTAGGAAGGTTTCCTCTAAGAGTCTCAAGAGGGGCTCTTGTGGTCTCGAGCTGACTGGCACATCCCCAGCTAAAACCCCACTGCTTCTTGCCCGCCCTCTCGCTGTAAATACGAGCCATTCTGTGGTCTGTGTTGGATAGGATCGTGTTTTTACTTTTCTGCGCCCCTCAGGTGTGGTGAAGTATGGCCACCACGCAAAGGCTGTGATACAGAGCAGAGAAGCTGTGTGTTACACGGGCTTTATCCAACACACATATTAAGTAAGGTCTCAAAAAAAGAAAAAGGGGAGACACTTCATAAGCGGTGAAGCAGGTCTGCAGGTGTCTTTCCCGTCTTCCCTTCCTATCTCCATTTCTCTCTGTCCTATCCAACAACGACTATAACAAAAAAACAAGGGCAACAAAAGAGAATAAATACCCAACAGCTGCAGCTTCAAGACGTGACTACCACAGTGAGAACCAGCTGTACACGTTAAGAGGCTAGAACTAACTACTAACTAAATACTTTTCCCAGAACACAAACGCGAGAGTGTGGCTGGGTGGCGGAACACCCGATTAAGTGCGCACATAGTACTAAGAACAAGGACTTGTGCAAGGATCCGGGCTTGAGGGGTAGCGCAACTTCAGGGAGTTTGCAAGAATCTCTAAAAGGATACACAGAATGCAAAATACCTTTGGGACGTGGAGGAATGTGTGTGGACTGACCTCTCGCCAGTTGAGCGAAGCAGGTTAAGTGTGCACATAGTACTAAGAACAAGGACTTGCGCAAGGATCCAGGCTCGAGGGGGAAGCAGGTCTCCCTCTGTCTCCCCTCCCCTCTCAATTTCTCTCTGTCCTGTCCAACAAAATGGAAAAAAATGGCCGCCAGGGGCAGTGGGATGGTGGTGCCAGCACCGAGCCCAGAGACTGCCCGCTGCAGTCGTTCACACCACGTTCTGAAGAGCCCTGGGCGCCAAGCAGATGCTCCGGGGAGACTGGGAACAACAATGTGTCCCCTGCGAGTAACCGAGTAACCGGCCATTCCCGTCTGTCACATCCCCGTCCTGGAGGAAACGAGACCCGCAGGGGGCAGGAAGCCGCCCTGCTCACTGGGATAGTGCGCTGCTTTGCCGTGTGCGACCTAGGTTTGAGCCTGTCCTCTATCAGGTTGAGGAGACACACGGACACACACACGCACACGACACAGGAAAGCCCCAATGACCACAGCCCTCTGTCAGCTGCTGTCTGGCCCCGAGGGAAAGGCGTGTGGAGACGCTCTGACCTTATCTGGATGAGCGCGGGCAGGGAGTGCTCGGCCTGGAGGTAGTACTGCTGGAAGGGCTGCAGGAGGTGAGCAAGCGGGAACTCATCTGGAAAGAAATGGGGGGCACCCTCAGGCCTGGAGTCCAGGGCCCCATGTGGGGCCAAGCTGTGACCCGAGCCCTGAGCCTTCTCCCCCACAGATGCCGCGTCCTGACAGCGCCCCGGGGCCCCTCCTCTCCAGGCTGAAGATGAGACTGTCTCCCCTTCCACTGGTCACAGAGGCACTTACCCGGGTCCCCGAATAACTTGGACTCGACGTCGCGCTTCTGAAGTAACAACTTCTCTTTTTCTTTCCTCTGCTGCTTTTCCAGTTCTCTTTTCCTCTCTTCCTCCTGTTCTCCTTCCAGCATCACCCTGAGGGCTCTCTCCTCCGCTTCGTACAGCTCAGAGCGTTTTTTAATAAGTTTTCTCAGTCGCTGAAGGTGCTGCTCGAAAGTCTGGTCTGCGGAGGCTGGAGGACAGACCCCTGGGGAGGGAGAGCTTGGTCCTTCACAGGGCCGCCCGCCACGCAGCCCAGGGTTTCCCGGTGCGGGTGCTGCCATATGGTGGCTAGAGGGCTCGAGCCAGGGTCCTCATACGCCCTTTCTCTCAATAAATAAAACCCTTAAAAGTTTATTATTATTTATTTATTTATTATTATTATTTTTTAACCAGAGCACTGTTCAGCTCTGGCTTATGGTGGTGCGGGGGATTGAACCTGGGACTCTGGAGCCTCAGGCATGAGAATCTGTTTTGCATAACCATTATGCTATCTACCCACCGCCCCTCTCCTTATTAATTTTTTAAAAGTTTTATTTTTAAAAGTATTTATTCTCTTTTTGTTGCCCTTGTTTTTAGTTGTTGTAATTATTATTATTATTGATGTCATCATTGTTGGATAGGGCAGAGATAAATGCAGAAAGGAGGGGAAGACAGAGAGGGGGAGAGAAAGACAGACACCTGCAGACCTGCTTCACCACTTGTGAAGCGACTCCCCTGGAGGTGGGCTCAAACCGGGATCCTTACACCGGTCCTTGCACTTTGCCCAAAAGTAGTTTTAAGGTTTTTATGTAAGGTTGAGAAGACAGCATAACAGCTACGCAAACGACTTCCATTCCCGAGGTTCTAAGCTCCCAGGTTCAATCCCCAGTACCCTAAGCCAGAGATGAGCAGGGCTCTGGCAAAAACTAAAAGAATGGGGCAGGGGAGGGGGGGGGGGAGGAGCAAAGCACAAGGACCAAGGATCCTGGTTTGAGCCCCCCCCCCCCCCAGCTCTGCACCTGCAGGGGAGTTGCTTCCCAGGCGGTGAAGCAGGTCTGCAGGTGTCTGTCTTTCCCTCCTCTCTCCATTTCTCTCTGCCCTATCCAACAATGGTGACATCAATAATTACAAGGGTAACAAAAGGGAATAAGTAAATAAATAAAATTAAAAAAAAAAAGGGGGCGGCTGGTGGCAAGGCTGGTTGAGTGCGTATGTTACGGTGCACAAAGACCCGGGTTCAAGTCCCCCAGTTCCTACCTGTAGGGAAAGTTGTGAGGGGTGCAGCAGGTCTGCAGGTGTCTCTCTCCCTGTTTCCTCCTTCCTCTTAATTTCTGGCTGTCTCTATCCCATAAATAGATAATTTAAAAAAATTAAAGAAAAGGAAAAAATAAAATAAGGGGGCCAGATGGTGGGGCACCCAGGTACACCTGTAGAGGGAAGCTTCACGGGTAGTGAAGCAGGTCTGCAGGTGTCTGTCTGTCTCCTCTCTCAATTTCTGTCTTATCACACACACAAAAAGGTAATTAGTTAATTAGTCTATTTTTAAAAATGAAAAATAGACACCAGAAACAGTGAATTCATTCTGCAAGCACCGAGTCCCAGCACTAACCCTGGTGGCAGAAAAATAAAGAAAAATAAGATAAAATTAAAAAGGAGGGGGCAGGCAGTGGTGCACCTGGTTAAACGCACACATTACAGTGTGCAAGGACCCAGGTTCAAGCCCCTAGTCCCCACCTGCAGGGGTCTCGGTCTCTCGTTCCCTATCTCTATCTACCCTCTCAATTTTTGTCTTTATTCAATAAAAGGTAGATAAAAAGATTTAAGGGAGCTGGGCAGGGGCGCACCTGGCCGAGAGCACAACCACCTGGGTTCAGGACCCGGGCCCCCACCTGCAGGGAGGAAGCTTCGCGGGTGGTGAGACAGGGCTGCAGGTGTTTCTCTATCTCTCTCCCTCCCTAGCCCCACCTTCCCTCGCAGTATATCTGCCTCTACCCAAAATAAGTGGGGGGAAGCATATTTAAAAATAAGAAATGAATTCTGGCACTGCACACGGGCAGGTAGAAGTCAGGAGGCAAGCAAGCTTCTTCCTTCTCAGCATCTCGGTTTGCTCTGGGGGCAGGACGCTCAGGCAGCAGAGGGAAGGAGGGTGGCGGCAGACCCGCCCTCCGGCTGGCTACCTACCTTTCCTGGCAGCGGCCTCTTTCCTGAGCTTCCTCAGCTTCTCCAAGGCGCGGAGAATGTCCACCATCCTCTTCGTGTCTGCCTTCTTCTTCCTCACTTCAGACAGGACGCCGTCTGCAGCGGCTTTCAGCTCCTGCTCCTGGAGGGGCAGCAGCGCCAGACGGGGCATTAGGAAGCGCTGCCTGGAGCCAGGGCCTGGCCCGCACGACCCCCACACTGGCCCAGCCAGGAGGCAGCCCCCTTCTGGTGGGACCACCCTCGTTCTTATTCTTTCTCTGGGTTTCCTAAGTGCGGCCCAAGGGACATCTGCACCCAACTACGTCTCTTTTGGGGCCGGGCGGTAGCGCAGTGGGTTAAGTGCACATGGTGCCAAACTCCAGGACGGCTTAAGGGTCCCGGTTCCAGCCCCCGGCTCCCCACCAGGCGGTGAAGCAGGTCTGCAGGTGTCTGTCTTTCTCTCCCCCTCTCTGTCTTCCCCTCCTCTCTCCATTTCTCTCTGTCCTATCCAACAACAACGACATCAATCACGACAATAACACTGCTCAGCTCTGGACTAAGCTGGTGTGTGTGTCGGGGGTGGAAACTGGCACCTGGGCGTCTCGAGCACACACACCTTCTGCAGCGCCACTGTGCTGCCTGCTGTTTCCGTAAGCCGGAGGGGCGGGGGAGCCACAAGCGCAGCTCCCCGGTAGCGACCACCCGGAGCAGCAGCCTGGCAGGGGCGCGGTGGGCCCGGCCCTGGACACCAAGCACCAGGCGTCCAGCTTAAGCCCTGGCACTGCCTGCGCCAGCCCGACACTCGTTCTCGCTCCTTCGTAAACACATTTTTCCTTCTACCCGCCTACAATAGGAGGGGATGGTGGGCAGCAGCATGGTTATGCAGAGAGACGCTCATGCCCGAGGCTCTTCAAGTCTCAGGTTCAACCCCCCACCCCCGCTCCATCAGCCAGAGCTGAGCAGCGCTCTGGTACTTAAAGAGAAAGGCGCGCACGTGGCGCAAAGCGCAAGGTTCCCGGTTCGAGCCCCCGGCTCCCCACCTGCAGGGGAGTCGCTTCCTAGGCCACGGTGAGGCAGGTCTGCAGGTGTCTGTCTTTCTCTCCCTCCTCTGTCTTCCCCGCCTGCCTCCATCTCTCTCCGTCCTATCCAACAACAACGGCATCAGTAACAACAACAATAATAATGACTACTACAATGAAACAACAAGGGCAACAAAAGCGAATACATTTAAAAGAAAGAGAGAGAGAGAGGAAGCCAGCTCGTGTCCCCTCTCGAAGGCCCCAGTGCAGCCCTGGCTCGGCGTCCAGGTGACCGGGGCCGGGCCCCCCAGCCCCGCGGCTCACCCGCTTCTTCTCCTCCACCTCCTGCACGCACTTGACCCTCCAGCGGTCGATCTCCCGCTCGCGCTCCGCCGCCCGCGCCGCCCAGGCCTCCCGCTCGGCCTCCCGCTCCCGGGCCCGCTCGCGCAGCCGCAGCCGCCGGCGCCGCACCCGCTGCAGCCGGCGCCGCGCCTCGCCCAGGTAGGCCGCCTGGCTCAGCAGCTGCAGGCGCCCGGCCAGCTCGGCGCGCAGCGGGGCGGCCTCGGCGTGCAGCCGCGTCCAGGCGGCGCCGTCGGCCTCCGCGTCCCGCAGGGCCCGGCCCAGCCCGCGCAGCCGCCGCACCAGCCGCAGGGCCCCGCGCAGCTCGGCGCGCACCTCGCCCAGGCTGGGTCCCGCGGGGCCGCGGGGAGGCCCGGGGCCGCCCGCCCGCCGCCGGGCTCCGAACACGGCCTCCAGCCACTGCCGGTCGCGCAGGCGCTGCAGGGCCGCGTCCCCCAGCGCGTCGGGCGGCGGCGGCGGCGGCGGCGCGTCAGGCCAGCGCGGGCTCCAGGGCGGCCCCGGGGCCGGGGGCGGCGGCCGCGAGCGCTCGGCGGCGTCGGTGCCCGGGAAGGGCCGGCACTGAGGCGGCGGCAGTGGCGGCGGGGGCACCGGGAAGAAGCCGCCGCCGTTGCCTCCGCCGCGGGAGGCCTCGGCGGGTACCCGGGGCTGCAGGGCCGCCGGGGGTTGGAGGAACGGGCCCGGGGCCACCGGGAAGGGGCCGGGCCGCTGGGGCAGAGGCAGCTCGAAGGTGGAGGAGGGCAGCGGCGGGGGCGGGCATCCGAAGGGAGCTGGGGGCGGCTGCTGCTGGGGCGATGGGCCGGGGCGAGCAGGGGCGAAGAAGGGCGGCAGAGACATGGCCACAAACGAGGGCTCACTAATGGAGACTGGAGGGTGGGGAGGGGCGGGAGACTATATATATATATATATATATATACCTCCTGGGGGAAGTGACGTGTTACACGCGCGACACCCTGCCCCAGAACCCTGTGCGCGAGGGCGGGCCTTTAGCCCTGATTCAGCAACTCCCGAGGGAGGTTCCGGGGGCGGGGCTTAAAGCTGTCACTCAACGCAACTGACAGATCCAGCGACTGCCCCCGTGAAGCGCGCCAGTCAACTCATTCATGCAACTGCCCACAAGCCTCTGGCATCAAGAAACTAGTAGGGGCCCAGGTGGTGGCGCACCTGGTTAAGTGTACATATTACAACGCACAAGGATCTCGGTACAAGCCCCTGGCAGTGACATACTGGCTGAAGACTACAGTGAGATGTGCAAGGATCCGCTCAAGGATCGTGGTTTGAGCCCCTACCTGCAGGGATATATATATATTAAATTTTATTTTTTTGAGGGATATGCAGAGAGAGAGAAACACCAGAGCACTCCTCAGCTTTGGTTTATGGTGGTGCGGGGGATTGAACCTGGGATTTAGGAACCTCAGGCATGAGAGTCTGCTGGCATAACCATTATGCTGTCTCCCCTGTCCCCCCCCCCCCTTTTTTTTTTAACCAGAGCCCTGCTCAGCTCTGGCTTATGGTGGTGCAGGGGATTAATCCTGGAAATTTTGGAGCCTCAAGCATGTAAGGCTTTTTGCAGAACCATTATGGTATCTCTACAGCCATAATACAAATGTTTATAAACACTTTTTTTTATTGTAGAATCTACCAGTGAATAAAGTTTTTTTAAAGGGGGCTCCTCCAAGAGTCTGTTTGTATAACCATTATGCTGTCTCCCCTGGTCCCCCCCCCCCTTTTTTTTTTTTACCAGAGCCCTGCTCAGCTCTGGCTTATGGTGTTGCATGGGATTAATCCTGGAAACTTTGGTGCCTCAAGCATGTAAGGCTTTTTGCAGAACCATTATGGTAGCTCTACAGCCATAATACAAATGTTTACAAACACTTTTTTTATTGTAGAATCTACCAGTGAATAAAGTTTTTTTAAAGGGGGCTCCTCCAATTTATTTAGTTTTTATCTGGGTTTTCACTGCTCCAGGTCAACTCCCCCCCACAGACACATACACAATTCTTCATCCAGGGCTGTGTGGGCCAGGGGTCAAGGCTGCCCTGGCACAGAGCACAGCATGCAGGTCCCACCACGAGAGCTGATGGCAGGGAGCTGAAGTGCCCAGGACCAGTCTGTCACCAGAAGGAGCAGCTCCTGGCGCCTGTGTCCTTCTACAAGTCACAGTGTGCACGGACAGGCCACCCGGCTCCTGTTCAGTCCTCTTGTTTATTCAAGTGCCCATACATGAGCTCCGAGAGGCAGATCGGGGCTGTACTCCTCTGTGTGCTTTAACAACACCGATTCAGCTCTGTTAACAACTCCCAAAGGCAGCTGTACACTGTCGAGACTAAAATGTCACCCAGTGCATTCCTGCCGTTTATTCAGAAGCCACTCCAAGCTTCTCTACAAAGAGGACAATATTGATGGTCTAAGAGAAAGAGAAGGAAAGTTGCAGTGTGCAAGGTGTCCTGGGGAGAACTGTTACCATTTCGAGGAAAACTAAGAAGGCAGCCAGGCTCAGTCCAGATGGGCATTTCTGTCTGACCTTAGCCAGTCATCGCCCATCGACAACGTATCACCGAATCCAATCTTCATCAACAAGATTTAGTATCTGCTAACAGCTTAAAGTGATTTCCCTAAGAAAACTCAAGAGCCTATAAACCAAAAGATGAAGAGGAGTATGAACTGTACTGACTTAAGCAATTTCAGCCAAGGCTAAATAAACTAAATGAATACAGACATTTCTATCAACAGGACAGAAATCAAGAAAAAAGCTCACAAGGTGCCCAGAGTATGAGGTCACAAGAAGCACCTGTCATTTTTAGGCTCTCCACTCTTCTGTTTCATTTTGTTAACAGTGGTTAACAACATGCTGGTGTGGACATATTTCTGTTTTCTTAAATGTTTTATAAGCCAAAGGAAGATCTAGCACCAAAAGCCAAGCTCTGTGCTCTAGGCCAATGCACAACCCTAGGGCGTTGGATCAGTTCCGAGCAGGGCAGCTGGGACTGAAGCTGTGCCATCTTTAGGCTGTGCTGGGCGGCGACAAAGGTCGAGCTCACAGCCGGAGCCCAGGTCTCCACATGGGAGGATGTCACGGCACTGGAGGAAGCACTGGTGCTGCGGTGCCTCTGAAGGAAAAAGTGGCCCAGAAGCAGAGAAACTGTGCATGGGTGAGGTCCAGGTTCTACAAAATTAAAAGACATAGGTAGGTAGGTAGGTAGGTAGGTGGTCTCTTCCTGGAGAGTTAAGGCTGACTTAATTGCGTCTGCTCATTCACAGCACTAAAATGGCCGCAGGGAGCCAAATCAGAGCGTCAGACAGAAACTGAGCCTTTCACAGTCCCGGCTGGGAAGTTAGTGTCACACGTTAGCAGAGAATACTAAGAATTCAGCCAAATAAAAAAAATAGATATGGTTTCTCATGATGCTTTTCCATAAAACTGTTGACTGCCTTGACTCTACCCGTTCAAATTTTACAAATGAATAAAAGCCTTGTAATTTCCATAACAATTATGGGTAGAAAAATATTCAACTAAAGCATTGTACCCCAAATTTCCATTTTAAAGAATTTATTTTCCCATTTTTCGAGTAACATTATTGTAAAATCCAGTTACTGTAATACCTGCACTGCTTAAAAGAACTCCCAAGAATTGTGTTAACGCAGACATTTGTAAAAACTGAACCAAAATAGTGTACATTTCTCTCTGAACAATGTGTCATTAAAGTCCACGTACTGTCCTTCTCTGGATAAATCAATGTGATGCCATGTCAGGTGCGCGACCTGACTTTTCTCCTAGAGGCTTCTGGCCATGCAGATACCCAGTGCTTTAATGTCAGACTGTAGAGAATTACAATCGGAAACGGGAGAAGGAAAGCGCCTAATACAGAGGACAGAAGCTGGGCGGTTCAGCTGTTGGCGGCATCGGCCTGGCGGGGCCACCCCTCCTCTTCAACACCTGAGTCATAGTCCTCCTCAGAGGAGTCTTTCGCTGGGGCCCTATAATGAGAACGTATTTGTTTTGGGAAAAAGAAATTAGGGTCAGCCTGGTTTCTAAACTTGAATAAACTACCCACCTAGCTAGAAATGCCACATAAAGAAAATACTGGGCTGGGAAGACAGCGTGCTGGTTATGGAAGACTCCTGCCTGAGGTTCTGAGGTTCCAGGTTCAATCCCCAGCACCACCATCAACCAGAGCTGAGCAGGGCTCTGGAGTGGGGAGGGTTGGGGCTGGGAGAGAAAAGAACATATTCAGGGCCCCTTAAATACTGAGGTCACCTAAGGGTCAGGAGGTAGATTGGCTGAACACCGCAGGGGCCTGTGGACGGTGGGGCAGTGCTGAGCTGTTTTCCCCACCCTCCCTTCCTTTGTTCAACATTTTAAAAATTATTTTTTATTTTAGAGACAGGGAAATGAAGAGGGAGAGACGCCTGCATCACTGCTTCATCACTTGTGAAGCTTTCCCCCTGCAGGTGGGGAGAGGGGGCTTGAACCCAGGTCCGCGCACTGTAATGCTTCTCACTTAAGTACCAGACCAATGCTCAGATCTCACTTATGGTGGTGCTGGAATTGAACCCGGGACCCTGGAGCCTCAGGCATGGAAGTACTTTGCACAACCTTTATGTTGTCTCCTTGGTTCTCTCTGTCTCTTCCCTTCTCTCTCTCTCTCTCTCTCTCTCTCTCTATATATATATATATATATATATATAAAGAACAAATCAGGAGTCGGGCGGTAGCGCAGCGGGTTAAGCACAGGTGGTGCAAAGCACAAGGACCGGTGTAAGGATCCCGGTGCGAGCCCCCGGCTCCCCACCTGCAGGGGAGTCGCTTCACAGACAGTGAAGCAGGTCTGCAGGTGTCTGTCTTTCTCTCCCCCGTCTTTCCTTCCTCTCTCCACTTCTCTCTGTCCTATCCAACAACAATGACATCAATAACAACTACAGCAGTAAAACAACAAGGGCAACAAAAGGGAATAAATAAATAAAAATTAAAAAAAAATCATCCCCTCCACCGCCACCCCCAACACACACAGAAAATTGGGCCGGGGAGGTTCCTTTGCAGCATCACATTCACAAAATTCTGGGTTCAGTCCTCAGTACTTCAAAGGAAGGGGAAAGGGGAGAGAGGAAGGGAAGGGAAGAAAAAATTTGTTCAGCGGAGAAACATGGAAAGCAGCAGCGTAGAGGTGGTACACTGGGCGGTGTTGGGCACTCAGACATGAGGTCCAGAGTTCAGCCCCCAGCATCCCATGTACCAGAGTGATGCCCTGATCCTCTCTTGTTCATAAGTAAATCTTTTAACAGTAATTAATGAGACACCAGTCCTGCTCGGCTCTGGCTGATGGTGGTGCTGGGGATCGAACCTGGGTTCTCAGTGCCTCCAAAGTCCCTGCGTCCCTGTAAGCCAGAGCTGACCAGTACTCTGATAAAAACGAAAAGAATCCTATCATTCATAGGCATGACTGATAAAAATAAAGCATGAATTCCTGAGTTTAAGCCCCAGCATCATGTGTGCCAAAGTGAGACTCCCTATTTTCTCTCTCCTCTTTGTCATTAATAAATACATTGACAAACAAGCTCATCTTGTGGTCTGGGGGGTGGCGCAGTGGATAAAGCACTGGACTCCTATGCATAAGGTCTTGAGTGCAATCCTCAGCAGCATGTGTGGTTCTTTCTCTCTCTCTCGTTCCGCCTATCTCTCTCAGTAATAAATAAAATCTTTAATAATAATAATAGTAATAATAACCAAAAAACAAAGAAGCTCATCACGGCCTTCAGATTGTGCTAGTCTGATTTTACCGGATGTATCCTGGTTCCTTTTTTCCTTCTACGACTTCTTTGTCAACCTCCACGCACACAATGTCAGAGTTAGGGACTTCGAACATTGGTTCTAGTAACAGCTTTTCCTAGAGAGAGAGAAAGCAGTGAGTCACGTGGAATAAGTTCGTTCACACTCAAAACAGCTGCGCTCCACAGACCATCCATCCAGTCCAGCCACAGAGCAAACACTGCTGCTTCTAATCAGGAACAGAGCCCCAAGAAAGCCGACAGCAGAGCGCTTGCCTTCATGTCCCAAGTCCGCAGGGCTGCCCACTTAGTCAGCACACACAGGGAAAGGCTGCGTTCTCAGTTCCCGGTGTCAGCCAGGGCATCCCTCGCATTTTTCTATAGCCAAAGAGTTCGAGAATCGGGCGGTAGCGCAGCGGGTAAGCGCAGGTGGCACAAAGCGCAAGGACCTGCGTAAGGATCCCAGTTCCAGCCCCCCAGCTCCCCACCTGCAGGGGAGTCACTTTATAAGTGGTGAAGCAGGTCTGCAGATGTCTGTCTTTCTCTTCCCCTCTCTGTCTTCCCCTCCTCTCTCCATTTCTCTGTCCTATCCAGCTACGATGACATCAATAACAACAACAATAACTATAACAATAAAAAACAAGGGCAACAAAAGGGAAAATATTAAAAAATAATAATAATAATAAAAGAGTTCAACTGGTACCTTTATGTCAAAAATGATTTCATCTAACTCATTTTTTTTTTCTAGGGAGGGTGAGAGGCCTGAAATCTCTACCCTGCAATGAGGGCTCTGGGAGCTTGAACCCAGGTTCATGTACACTGTACTGTGAGCCCTTAACCAGGTGCACCACTGCCTGGCTCCCTCATCAAAATCATCAGCCACACTTCCCAACAAGCCTTGCAGTGCTGCGGTCTTAAACAAAGATAGTTCTGCTTCCAGGCCACTGGGTTCTGCTTCCTCTAAAGGATGGACTGCCTAAGCCACACCCAATTTCCCAGAGGATGCCAGCCAGCCAGCCTTTCTGTTTGCCGGCTTGTGAAGATGCTGGTGTTCAGTGACACTCAGAGTCGGGCTTCATGAGAGAGCATCGACTCCAGTGTGATGGGTGTGTAGTTTCCATCAAAATGTCCCCGAGATGGAAGTTGTATTCCAGAGTGAAATCCTTCAAAGAGAGTGGGGAGGTGTGTTTGCTCTAGGAGTGGGAGGGAAAGTCACCCTCTCTGCAGGCAGACACGGGGGCTGGGAGACTAAGGCAAGCAGTGGGCGGCAGCTGGGAAAACGCCGCTTCTCTAAGATTTGCAGAGGGAAAAATGAGCTCACGCCATACTAGAAAGTTTAGGGTCGTTTTTGTGAAATAGCACACCTACCATTATGGAACGAAGGCCGCGGGCTCCAGTTTTTCGTTCTAGTGCCAACCTGGCAATGGCCTTTAGAGCATCCTCGGTGACATTCAGCTCACACTGTGACACAGTCAAGAGAAGCAAGAATTAGGGACTGCCTGCATTTTCCTACTACACCCCAACACCATCCACCCCCACTGCTGGTGCTATGTACAGCAAAAAGGCACACATGCTCTCACTTTACGGATAAAGCGCTAACTACAGGGACTCAGAGATACTCCGAGACGCAGGACCAGGGTCTTGTCTTGCTAACTGACTGGATATGTGGAGCCTGAGCGGCCTTCGGGTGTCCAGCCCTACAGAAGCTGATCAAGTGTACAAGGTGTACACAGTGTGTTACAACCAATACTCAAGAATAGCATATCAGGGTCTGGGCAGTGGTGCGCTGGGTTAAGGGCATATAGCATGAATCACAAGGACCTGTGCGAGGATCCTGGTTCAAGCCCCTGGCTCTCCCTCTTCAGGGAGGATGCTTCCCAAGTGGTGAAGCATGTCTACAGGTGTCTTTCTCTCTCCCTCTCCCTTCCCCCTCAATTTCTATCCTTAAAAAAAAAAAAAAAGATAGCTTCTAGGAGCAGTGGATTTGTAGTGCAGGCACTAAGCCCCAGCAATAACCCTGGAGGCAAAAAAAAAAAAAAAAAAAGAGGGAGAATAGAAGAGTATCATGGAGTGGTCCAAGAGGTCCTGAGTTCAATCCCTGGCAGCATATGTACCAGAGTGATGTCTGGTTCTTCCTCTCCTACTTTTCTCACTAATAAATATATAAAATCTTTTTAAAAATTAATCAAAACAAAATAATATCAAAGTTGGAAGGGCAATCCTGTCTCTGCCTTGCCAATATATTTAATTTTGAGTTCTAGCTATTTAAGTTTGGTCACTATTTTTGTTTAGGTGTTTGCCTCTGAAGCTTTGAGCCTGCACAACTGCACTGCTACTGGCAGATTCCCCCAAGCCCAGCCCCCAGTAGAGGGCGGGAGAGAAGAGACACCTCCCCGCTATCCTAGAGGCTTCCCCTTCCCAGGGTGTCCTCAGGTGCTGCCTGCTGCTTAAACCCTAGTCCTCAGATGGTAAAGTGTGAGTGTGTGCTGAGCTACAGCACTGCCCTCTGGGCTTTATTATCAGACAGAGAGAGAGAGAGAGAGAGAGAGAGAGAGAGAGAGGGAGGGAGGGGAGAGAGAATATGTGCGCTTAGCGCTCCAAGTTCTTCTAAATGTCTAATGTAACACCGGGCTCCTTCCCTGATTCCTAGATCCACATTTAGTGGTTCCAGAAGAGAAGACTGCTTTTCATTTTTTTTCAAGTCAATCTGTGCAATATTTCAATAGAACAACAACAAAGAAAGAAAAGCAAAGAAAAACCAAAAAGACAAACAAACTAAACCAATGAATCAAAGAAGAAAAACAAGTCTCACCTTATCCATGCTAAACAAGGCCTGGTACTGCGGAATCACAGCGTTTCGTGGCTCGGTCAGTATCTGGACAAGCGTCTTCTCGTCCAGACTGTGCAGAGGCACCACCACGGGCAGGCGGCCCACAAACTCAGGGATCATGCCGAACTCAATGAGGTCTCTGGCTTCCACGTGGCGTAGCAGCCTGTCTTTCTCCTCAATGTCTTGCTGAGTATTTGACTCTCCACTGCGATTGGCGAGATCGGCAGCAGCCGCAGCCCGTCTGCCTTTCCCCAGGTTAGACGGGGCTCCGAACCCAAGATACTGCCGGAGAAAGGAGGATGACACTCAGAGCAGAGTCGAGCTGTGTTGGCCTGGGCGCTCTGCATGCGCCAGCCATCTCACGCCATCTTCGTAAGAGAGGCGAGTTTGATGTTCATCTCCATTTTACAAGAACTGGGCTTGGAGAGAGTGAGCTCCATAACCAAACTCCCCTCGCTGAATGCGGTAACGTCTTTGTAGCCTCCAATGCTCGCCAGCCTGGTGCCCTCAGGAAAACTCACCTTCTCATTTTTCCTCCTGCTGATGATTCTGTCTAGACCACTGAAAGCACCAGATGCAACAAAAAGGACATTCGTTGTGTCAACTTGTACCGTTTCTCCACGTAGTTTGCGAGAATTCTTTTCTGGGACGTTGACTATTGTGCCTTCTAATAGTTTCAGTAAGCCCTAAATAGAAAATGAGTGATTTTATAGCATCGCCACATGTTACTTCATGTTACTTTAGATAATGGGGTTGGATGGGGAAATGATAATGTGGTTATGGTGGTTATGGTCAACATGACTAAAGAAAGCTCCCACATACATATCTGTCTCCAGTATGGCGATTTAACACACGTCAGGTATTTACTTGGAGACATTAGGATGCCTCGTACATTTAGGAAGAGCCAACTGGTGAGGGTGTTCCTAATGGTCTGAGTGTAATTCTGACGTAAAGACAGAGTTATGACCATGAAGTGATTGGTTCCCGGCTGTGGCAGAACAATCCAAACTGAAAAGACAAGGTTTGCCTTTCTTGTAAATTAAATTAAAATGTTACTCCCAGTGTCAAAACTTTGAGGACATCTATACTTCAAGGTAAACTTATTGAAAGAAAAAAAAAATGCAGCACAGGTATGCCCGTGTGCCTCTCTGTCTCGGTAGTCTCCCTTCTCCTCTGCTTTATATCATGAGGAGTCACTGGCAAAGGCTGTCACATAATGATTCCTAGATCATTATGACTTCAACTACGACTCCACAAGGAATCCTATTTTCTTTCTTTCTTTCTTTTTTCTTTCTTTCTTTTACCCTGTTGATAGGGTAGATCTTTTATTTTTATTATTATTACTATTTTTTTAACCAGAGCTCTGCTCAACTCTGGCTTCTGATGGTGCGGGGGATTGAACCTGAGACTTTGGAGCCTCAGGCATGAGAGTCTCTTTGCGTAACCACTATGCTGTCTACCCCTGTCTGGAACCCTATTTTCTAAGTGAGAAGAATAAGAAATAAGTAGACGGTTCATTTATCTCTGGTAAGAGCCAGAACTTCCTTCAAGAGTCCTCCCGAAATGTTTGACTGGGCCTTTAAGAAATAAAAACAACACTAATTAAATTTCACTTTTGCCTGTACTTTAAAATATTTTTACTTTCTTAAAAACAGTAATATGATATTTTGAAAACACTGACAACTTTCTCTTAGGATCAATAGGCAGTACTTTAAGAATGGCATGTGAAGTTTGGGGTGGGGTAATTAAACAAAACAGAATCTAATTGAACATGAAACCAAACGTACAATATTTGGGGGCTGATGTGCTCCCTTCCGTTTAGTGGACTTGAACAAAATATTCAACTGCTTACTTGCTGAACGCCTTCTCCACCTACATCCCGTAACTGATGGATGCCTGGCACACTGCCAATCTTATCTACTTCATCCAGAAAGACAATTCCTATAATTTAAGGAGGATTCTATTTTTAACATGAAAAGACACACACACACACACACACACACACACACACACACACACACACACACACACACACACATACAATGTGCCCTGGACTTTCAAGGACTAGGTAGTGCAGCGAGCAGGGTTATCCAATTGAGTTCCCATCTGGGCAGGTGCGACAGTGTTACTGTTGTAAAAACAAAGCACAGCTGCCTCTCCAACTGGTCCCGTCACGCCACTGCTTTCTAATTCTAGACTCCCCCACCCCCCCGGGATGAAAACCAGTTCTTGGACGATACTTATCTACCCCCACTAATACGTGCGTTCCTCATTCTAGTCCGTCCAGTTTTTCATGGCAGAAAGGAGAGACGTAGTGTCTGTGACCTGGCTCTAGACCCAGTGCTCTCCCGCCCTCGTCCTGGCCCTGGGTCCCAACTCAGCGTCAAGAGTTTGAAAAGCAGTCAGAACAGGAAGAACGATGATGGTTCAGAGCAGTAATTCGGCCGGTCTGCACACTAGGAGCCATCTACAACCAAGTCTTCGGGCTTTAGCGTGCTAGAAAATGAGTAGCAGAGGTACTCCGCACACCCATTCTTCTAAGACTCAAAGGCCGCAACACTGCTCGTACCTTGCTGTGCTTTCTCCACGTTGTAGTTGGCGTCTTGGAGCAGTTTGGCAATCACAGACTCAATGTCCTCGCCTACGTACCCGGCCTGGGTCAAAGTCGTGCAGTCGCAGATAGCGAAAGGGACATCGAGGCATTTGGCTAGAGTTTGTGCCAGCAGAGTTTTACCTACAAGTCAAAAGAGTAACAAGTGTAATGAAAATGTTTACTCTAATACAGCTTCTCTACAAAAGGTAAAGGTAAACTGAATTTTTAAAAATCTTTAATTGATCTATTATTGGATAGAGACAGAGAGAAATGCATAGAGGAGGGAGAGAGACCCCTGTAGCCCTGCTTCACCATTTGAAGCTTTTCCTCTGCAGGTGGGGCCGGGAGCTTGAACCTGGATCCTTGCGCACTGCAAGGCATGCTTAATCAAGTGCGCCACCATCTGGTCTTATAAATTAAACTGTATTTAACAACAACAACAACAACAACAAAACTCTTGTTGTGTCAGAGCTAGTGGTATGCTGTCATTATTCTTGTTAAGATAGAAAGGACCCAGGCTGGGAGTACGGACACACTTTCCAACACCTATGTCCAGCAGAGAAGCAACTACAGAAGCCAGACCTTGCGCCTTTTGTACCCCATGAAGAATTTTGGTCCAGGGGCTGGGTAGTGGCGAACCTGGTTGAGTGCACATGTTATAATGTGCAAGGACCTGGGTTCGAGCCCCCAGTCCCCACAATAAAAACAATACTAATTAAATTTCACTTTTGCCTGTATTTTAAAATATTTTTAATTTCTTAAAAACAGTAATCTGGTATTTTGAAAACACGAACTTTCTCTTAGATTGATTGGCAGTACTTTAAGAATGGCATATGAATTTGGGGTGGGATAAATAAGCAAGCAGAGGGCAAGCTTTGCTAGTGGTGAAGCAGTGCTGCAGGTGTCTGTCTTCTTCTCTATCAATCCCCTCCCTCTCGATTTCTGGCTGTCTCTATCCAATAAATGGATAAAGATAGGGAAGGAAGGAAGGAAGGAAGAATTCTCGTTCATGTTCCCAGAGGGGGGAGAAATATTAAGGGGAAGATGACCAGAGGGCCCTGAAATTCAAGTCCATCAGAACCTGGAGAAAGAAGGGAAGGTGAGAGAGAGAGAGAAAGACACTCAGAAGTAGTCATTGTGACTTAGGAAGAGAAGGCAGGCCCATAGGAAAAAAAAAAAGGGCAATTATATAAAAATATAGATAGTTGCAGAAATAATAGTCAACCCTTATCTATGACCTTGGGAGGGCCACTGCAGTTTCCAAGGGAGGGAATGGGGACACAGAACTCTGGTGGTGGGAAAGGTGTGAGATTATACCCGTATTACCTTATGATTTTGTAATCAATATTAAATCACTTTAAAAAAAAAATGGGAGGCAGGGATGGCAGGCAGTGGCGCACCTGGTCAAGTACACACATTACAGTGCTCAAGGACACAGGATGGCCCCTGGTCCTCACCTGCAGGGGAGAAGCTTCACAAGTGGCGTCTCTCTCTCCCTCTCAATTTCTGTCTCTATCCAGTAATAAAAAATAAATGAAACAAGCAAATAAAAGATATAAAGGACTGATTTACAGGGCAATCCCAAGCTCTCACACTCAGCCTAGAGTTATGCAGAAGTACTGAGGAGTCCGTAAGGCTGGCCTTAGCAAGAGCACGGATCGCCCAGTCACTGGACACAGGCTAGCGAACTGCTTATGCCCATCTCTTCTCTCTTTTCTTTTATATATTGCTTATGTCCATTTTCTTAAATGAGCCCTACATTTCCCCCAGGAAGTCATTTACCTGATCCAGTTGGTCCAAGCAGCAAAATATTGCTCTTTTCAAGTTTGATGTCATCGTGGGAAGAGTCCAGAACTTCACCCCCCCGTTTTTCCTGAGGTGTCTGCTGGTGTGCTTGTTGCTGCATGGTCGCTCCTAGTGCGTTGCCGTGGGGGCCGATCCCTGCAATCTGGAGCAATTCTGAAAAGCCGAGTTAGATGTTGCTCGAGTAAGCACCAATAAAACTTCTGACATGTAAACCTGACCACTGATTTAGAAAAGTCACAATACTTCAACATTCTGTCTTTTTTAAAGAAAAATCTCATTATCTAGAGACAGCTGTACAGTGATTATTCAGGGAACCTCAACTAATGGAGTTAGATTTCTTTTTTTTTTTTAATATTTTATTTTATTTATTTATTCCCTTTTGTTGCCCTTGTTGTTTTATTGTTGTAGTTATTATTGTTGTTGTCATCGTTGTTGGATAGGACAGAGAGAAACGGAGAGAGGAGGGGAAGACAGAGAGGGGGAGAGAAAGATAAGACACCTGCAGACCTGCTTCACCGCCTGTGAAGCGACTCCCCTGCAGGTGGGGAGCCGGGGTTCGAACCGGGATCCTTATGCCGGTCCTTGTGCTTTGCGCCACCTGCGCTGAACCCGCTGCGCTACCACCCGACTCCCCGGAGTTAGATTTCTTTTACTCTTATTTACATAAATATTCATGAAGAATGCGGGGGGGGGGGGGGGAGCCGGCGATAGTTCCAGGTTAAGCTCCCACACCACCATAAACCAGAGCTGAACAAGTGCTCTGGTTAAAAAACAAACAATAACACACCTTTCAAAAAAATTTTGTGAAGAATGCCTTTTGACTCAAGAAAGGTGGTGTGGTGGTGCAGTGATAAAAGCTTTGGACTCCAAAGCATGAGGTCCTGAGTTCAATCCCCGGCAGCACATGTACCAGAGTGATAGGTCTGGTTCTTTCTCTGTCCTCTTATCTTTCTCATAAATAAATAAAATATTAAAAAAAAAAAAGAAGAAAAGAAAAGAAAAAAGAAAGGTGTTACAACATGGTACAACAGAAAGAGGAAGCTCAAGAAAAAAAGTGAAAAAAGAGAGCACGGGCTGTCGAGCAGGAGCGCAGCGGGTTAAGCGCAGGTGGCACAATGCGCAAGGACCAGCGTAAGGATCCCGGTGCGAGCCCCCGGCTCCCCACCTGCAGGGGAGTCGCTTCACAGGCGGTGAAGCAGGTCTGCAGGTGTCTGTCTTTCTCTCCCCCTCTCTGTCTTCCCTCCTCTCTCCATTTCTCTGTCCTACCTAAGGCAACTAACTAACTAACTAACTAAATAGCATGAGGTCCCCAGTTCAGTCCCCAGCATCATATGCACCAGGTGATCTTGGTTTCTCTCATCAATGATTTTTGAACCAGAGCTCTGTTCAGCTCTGGTTGATGGTGGCACAGGGGACTGAACCTGAGCCTTTGGAGCCTCAGGCAAAAGTGTCTTTACATGACTATATCTCCCCCCTATCCCCTCACCCGTGCCATTTTTAAAATATTTATTATTATGATAAAGAGGATAGGGTAGATAGCATGATTATGCAGATATTCTCATGCCTGAGGCTCCGAAGTCCCAGGTTCAATCCCCACACCACCATAAACCAGAGCTCTCAGGGCTCCAGTAAAAAATATTAATAATAATAAAACAGAATAAAGATAGAGAGACCTGCAGCACTGCTTCAACACTTGTGAGGCTTTCCCTGAAGGTGGAGATGAGGGGCTCAAACCGAAGTCCATGCACACTAGGTGGTTGTGTGAGTTAAATGTTACGTCACCGCCTACCCCAACAAACAAATCAATGGGCACCCCCCACACACAAACCATGCAAGTCGCTGTGGAAAGTGCTCCAAGCCTTTCCGAACCAAGAATGAGAAGCATGTTCAGATGATATATAGCATCTTAGTGGCACACAAGCAAACACACGGCCACGCACGGCCACCACTGCTGACACACTCTGCTGAGGCCGAGTGGAGTGGCCTGGAGTAGCGCCGAGGGAGAGGACACTTACTTGTAAATCTGTACTCGTCCTCCCGTCTTCTTATTTCTAACTCTACGAAAAAAGGTGACAGCATCACATATTTGTTCCGTCTGGAGGCACAAACAAAAGGACCCATCCCACAGCATTAAAGAATGTGCCCACTAGCACTGGCTCTTCACATTATTAATCAGCATGTTATACTCACTCTGTTTCCATTCAAAATATCTATTTACTTATTTTGGACACCTGCAGCCTGCTTCACCACTTGTGAAGCTTTCCCCCTGCAGATGGGAAGCGGGGACTTGAACCCAGGTCCTTGTGCACTATAATGTGTGTGCTCAACCAGGTGCGCCACCACCCGGGGCCTTTCTCTCTGTATTCCTAATAATGGCTGTCCACACATACAACTGTCATACATGAAGCTGGTATATATCTATTAAAAAAAAAAATTCAGTGGGATTGGGAGACAGCATAATGGTTATGCAAAGAGACTTTCAGCCTGAGGCTCCAAGGTCCCAGTTTCAATCCCCAGCACTACCATCAGCTAGAGCTAAGCAGTGCTCTGGCCTCTCTCCCCTCTCTCTGTATCTCTCATAAAAAGGGGGGGGTGGTGGTGGCACACCTGGTTAAGCCCAAGTATTACAATGTGCAAGGACGCGGGTTTGAGCCCCTGGTCCCCACCTGCAGGGGGAAATCTTTGCAAGTGATGAAGCAGGGCTGCAGGTGTCTGTCTGTCTCTCTCCCTTCTCTGTCACCCCCTTCCCTCTTGATTTCTGGCTGTCTCTATCCAATAAATAAAGATCATTAAAAAAATAAATAAAAGTAAAATTACTTAAAAAAAAAAAGGCAGGAATGATGAGTCTTAAACCACTCCGACATGTGGCAAAGCCAGAGCTTTAAACTAGAGAAATGCTGCACTGCAGTAAACAGAGTCACGGCTTTCTACTAACACTCTGCAACTTCTCATTCCCTCCAGGGTTTTGCTGGAGCGCAGTGCATGCTCTATGAACCCACTGCTCCAGGTTTTGCTGGGAGCTCTATGAATGCACCGCTCCCAGGCAGCTCCCAGGCACCATTCTTTCATGGTTGCCCCCCCCCAGTTGACAGGAGAGAGTGAGCTAGAGCTGGAGAGCAAAAACACCTGCAGCCCCTCCCCCCACTGTTCTTTAATTTTGTTTCCAAGCTACCAAAATGCCTTTTGGAAATGTTGTGCTATGCTGAGAAAACATTTTTAATTTCTCTCTTTTAAAAAAAAAACAAACATTTTTTCCTATTGAATAGAGATGGATACTGAAAGGGAAGGGGAGACAGAAAGGGAGATTGGTCCATGAAGGATGATGAATGACATAGTGGGGGTTGTATTGTTAAATGGGAAACTGGGGAATGTTATGCACGAACAAACTATTGTATTTACTGTTGAATGTAAAATTCCCCAATAAAGAAATTAAAAAAAAAAAAAAAAAAGAAAAGAAAAGAAAGGGAGATTATCTGCAGACCTGCTTCACCGCTTGTGAAGTTTCCTCCCTAAAGGTGGAGGCCAGAGGCTTGAACCTGGATCCTTGAACACTGTAGCATGCACACACCACCTTTCAAGAAGTCTTTCAAGCCAGAAGCACGGAGTTCCGATAAGATCACCTCCATGTAGAGGAAGCTCTGCTGGGCTCAGTTGTGAAAACACTAACCTCTTGGTGTTAACGATGTCGGCTTCTCAACCTCTGCTTGTTGCCTCATGTTAGCTGGGATGTTGTTGTATATTCTCTTATAGTGATTGTACACAGCGACTGAGAGCACCTTCTTAGCAAATGACTGGCCAACGACGTATTTGTCCAGGTAGTTATAAATCTGAAAGATCATCAGGCATGAACAGTTAGGTAGGCTACTTAACATACACACACAGTTTGTACTGTGCGGGCCCTGGCATGCCGGCCAGGAACTGTCTTCTTTTTTGTAGATTCAGGCTGCTTCACTATAGTCAGCTAAGTTAAGGGGATGAGAAGCTCACATTATTTAGGGACCCCAGGGAACAAAAATCAACCCATAGATGCTCTACTTTAGGGATGGCCTTCTAGAATGACTGCCAACTAGGGCGGAGGAAACAGCATAATGAGTATGCAAACATCCTCATGCCTGAAGCTTAAGATCCCAGGTTCAATCCCCCACACCACCATATGCCAGAGCAATGCCTTGGGTAAAAACTGATACATAAATAAATAACAATCAGCCAGCTACATTTCATTAATTCTGAGTACAATAACTGAACTATGGGGGGGGGGGGGACAAAATGGCCCCCATAGCTAGCCTCCAATCATCAACTATCAGTAACACTTGTCCCCAGTAAGATCCTGTGGTAGTTAGACAGTAATGCTGTATGCGCATCCAATAGCAGGATCCTTGGGCCTGGGAGTAAGGAAATGCTTTCAGAGAAAAAGCCTGTTAGAGTGAGCTGAGACCTGTACCTTCTTGGGGGGAGGAGGTGGTTTCTGCTGGAACGCCAACTTCACAGCTTCTGCGGCGGACTCGGGCTCTCTGACTATGCTTCTCTTTGAGTCTGCTTCAGACAGCACAACAAAGAAATGGTGGCACTTTTCACACTTCACGAAACGGGTGGATGCTATAAAAAGGAGAGAAAGATCAGCAGAGCTAGGCAAGAGATTGTGTCTAACTTTAAAAATGCACTGTACAACACCCGTGTTCAGCGGGGAAGCAATTACAGAAGCCAGACCTTCCACCTTCTGCACCCCACAACGACCCTGGGTCCATGCTCCCAGAGGGCTAGAGAATGGGAAAGCTATTGGGGAGGGGTGGGATATGGAGATTGGGTGGTGGTGGGAGTTGTACCCCCCATCCTATGATTTTGTTAATGTCTCCTTTCTTGAATAAAAAATAAATTTAAACAATGCACTGTAAATGGGGGACCAGCTACGTAGTTGACAAAAAGCAGGCCTGTTCACTCACAAGAGTCTCCTTTGCACTTAAGACTGCTGAGCCCAGTAAGTTCCACTTGGTTCATTTCTTGAAGGTTCTTTTACAAACTTCAGAAGAAAAAACTGGCTGAGATTCTTTCAACTTCACATTCACTGAATTTTTAAAACCACCATTAAAAAGCATGCTACTATTCTGTACAAATGGCAACCTTTTATTCTGCTGCAACTGTGGGGAAAGACCTTGTGCACAGCAGGGCCAGGTCACCCCGGGCAAGGGGACTGGCCAAGCTCCTGAAGCCCACCTGCCGGGAGAAGCGAGGCAAGCAGTGGAGCAGAGCGGCAGTGTCTCTCTCCTCTCTGTCCCTCTAACAACAACAAACAGCCAGCGGGAAAGGTGGTTTCTGAGCATCAAGTGATAACCTTGGTGGCCATTTTTTTTTTGGGGGGGTGCAAGTCAAGTATAAGTGATCTATTTCTTCCTAGTGTTTTCCTTTGAATTTTCTTTAAGTATTTATAAGAGAGAGGATGAGGTCAGGAAGCAAGGCAGATAGAACATCACTCTGGCACATATGCTAGGGATCAAAGTCGGGACCACGTGTTTCTCAATCAAGGTGCTCTCTCTGGGTTCACTCTAGTACATTTTAAAACAAAGACTTCAAGTATTAGTAAAAGTTAAAAGAGCTAAATCAATTTGAAACCAAGAATGTAAAAGGTGCTGGAGAAGTAGCTCACTGTTAGGGCATGTGCCTCGCTTGGCCCCAGGACCACATGGGAGGCCCTATAGCAGCAGAGGAAGTCTTGTACTATGACGTTTCCCTGTGCTGCTGAGTGAAAAAGCGACCTGGAACAGCGAGATCATGCCTACGTGAGGCCTGGCTCCACATAGAATAAAAAGGTATATTCCTCGGCTCTTTCCGAATCTATGAGCAGTCAAAGCAGTCTCGACTTGCTGTACAGAAAACCACCCAAATGCCTCCTCATTCCCACCTTTCACAACTCCACGAGAAGTCCTGTTTCTCGACCTTAAAAGCTACCAGGAAACCAACACTTTACTAAGTCATACGGATTTAATTCCTTATATGCACACTCTCTTGACCCCTGCGAATTCTCCTCTCCTGGGATGCAGGCACCTCAGACAAGGCCAGGTAGAGAATCCCTCACACTTGCTGGCGGGAACAGAGCAGATGACACCAAGGAAGCAGTGTGTGTGCGGGTGGAGGCAATGCAGCCCATTTTCACACCGGTATGGAAGAGAAGCTTTAACCATCTGGATTCTCCTGCAAGAATACATCTACCTGTCCATCTAAATCTTAACAGAATAACTAAAGCCTGTCTTATAAAAGATGAGAGTCCAATGGTCTATCCTCTGCCCACCTCCTGGGCCCCTAATCGAAAAAAAAAAAAAAAAAAAAAAAGGAAAGGAAAAAGTGATTCCACATTAACACAAAGTCAATGAAATGCATGTGCTGAGAGTTCTAGCAGCAAAATTCCAATGAGAAGAGACGGCCCCGGCTTTGTTTATTAATCATCTCAAGCTGCTTACCTAAGATCAAGCTATTCTAAGTACTGGCTTGCCAGAAAAGTCATGACATGTTTTTGCTTCACAAAACACAAGCCCAGAAGCACTATGCTCGCCATTGCTCACAGAAAGACAGACACGTAGTCTCTTCATTGTTCTGTGGAAGCTTCGGTTTAGGAGTGTCCCTGACAGTGCGCAGGGCAAGGACTGAAGGGCAGAGCATCAGGCTGTGACCCAGTTCGGGCAGAGTGACAGGAAAACCTGGCCCGGGAACCAACAGCAAAATACTTCTCTACAGCAATGAGGTCAAAGGGGAAGGGAGCAGACACGGCCAAATCCTGTGCCTGGTGCGGAAGGGCTGCTGAAAGGCCCTGAGGTGCTGTGATGCCATCTTACTAGGGGACTGTCAGCATACAGCCAGGCTCGAAGACTCCGACTTATTTATCAAAATGGTTTCAGAAAGAAGGGGAGGGAGAAAAGCCCTGCTATGCACCATTTCCTACTCCTAAAAACAAGGGCAAACATCTCGCTTGGGTCAATGCTCGGGGTAAACAGCGCCCCACAGCGCCCTCCTCCCGAAATGCTTCCAAGTGTCCTGAGTCTTCACTGCTGGGCCATTTCCAATCACCAAATTCAAGGAGTTTGTCAGCAGCAAAAACTTATCTTCGCAAAATTTCCTTCAGGTCATATATACATATATGTGTATATTTTTTATTTATTGGATAACGGTTCTGCAAAGAGACTCTCATGCCCGAGCCTCCAAAGTCCCAAGTTCAACCCTGTCCACCAGACACCACCACAGGCAGACCTGATCAGTGTTCTGGTAAAAGGAAAAAAACAAAACAAAACTTTATTTACTAGTGAGGAAGATAGGAGGAAAGAAAAGAAAGAGCCAGTACATGAGCTGCTGGGGATTGAACTTGAGACCTCATGCTTGAGAATCTAGTGTTTTATCTATTGCGCCACCTCCCGGACCACTAGGTTTGTTTAAAAGAAGATTTTCCATGCTTTTGCACAAGGTCCAAAGTTCTGTGAGATCTGATAAAGCTGATACAGGAACCCCCTCTGCTAGCTCCCTTCCTCCCAGCCAGGCCCTTTCCATTCCGGAGAGAAACGAGCCAAGACACCGCAGCTCGGCCCCGCCACTTGTGAAGCTTCCTTTGGTGATCAGTGTTCCGTTCAGTGCTGGGGACGGGGCGGGGCCTCAACACAGGTCCCTGAGCACAGCAGAGAGTGTGCTCTGGGGCCAGGAGGTGCCATACCCACCACCATGCACAAGGACCTGGGTTTGACCCCCGACTCCCCACCTGCAGGGGTGACGCTTCACAAATGGCAAAATAGGTTTGCAGGTGTCTCTCTCCTCTATCTCCCCTTCCCATCTCATTTTTTCTGTCCTGTCAACTAACAACCACAATAGGGCCAGGTGGTGACATACCTGGTTGAGCGTGCGTTACTATGCTCAAGGACCCAGGCCGGGAGGTGGTGCAGCCAGTGCACATTACAGCACAGAGGCCTAAACGAATCCAAGTGGAAATACCTGCTGGTTGGGGGAGGGGTTGGCTTGGGGCCGCCAGAGCTCGGGGAGGGGAGTGGTTCTGAGGGCGGCGTGCGCGTTCTTCTGGGGAGAAGGAAATGTCCAGTAATTGGACACAAGGGCTCAGGCTGAAAGGATTCATTCTCAGGAGACGCAGTGCGGGTCAGCTCTATGGAGCAGGGAGGGCCCTGCCTTGAAATGCTGTCGCTCACGCGTAGTGACCTCTCGCACCTGCAGGGCACAAGGACGGTTCATGGCCATCTCTGCAATTTCTGAGCTGGCTGTCCGAGTCAAAGCAGGTACACTATCCACGTGAGCTATCTTGCCAGTCCCAAAATTTGAACTTTAAATTAAAAGATTATATATGTGGGATGTACACGTGGTTAAAACCAGCAAAACGCCTCAGTATTTGGGTCAGAACACAGAGAATTCTCTTCGGCTAACTGTCCGAGACAGCAGCTTCTATCAAACCCAAATGTCAAAATTTTGGTGGCTGGTCTGTAGAGAAAGGCCGGCATGACTGTGAGACTTAAGTCAGTACTGAACAAGCCCTGGAGGAAAGGAGGGAATGGTTCCTTCAACAGAACATGCGAAGCAACACCTTGCATTCTACAGTGGCTGACACTAGTAACAAACGTCGACACTGGCTTCTTCCTTCTCCTGGTGTTTGAGTCGCTGATAATAATCAGATGCTCCCAATACTGAGGGTTTACCTCATCTGCCCAGTGCATCTGAAGGACTTACATGAGAGACTGCATGAGCAGCTCAACTTGTAGCTGAAGAGACAATAAAACAGAGTCCGATTCCTCCACACTTTAAAATGCTCCCAAAATCCAACTGGGAAACAAGCCGCATGTGTATAATAAGGAAGCAGACTATTTTCAAATTCTCTCTTGCATCACAGGGCAAAGTATTAGCCGTCTTGGGGATTTTCACCATTTCATAAACATGAGTTACTCAAAGCTTCCAGGAGACACCGACTCTTGGGATAAGATTTACAGATTCCCAAACCACTTTCCTTATCGAAAAGGCAAGGAAAAGAACGGCCGCTGGAGAAACACTCACACACAAAGGTCTCGACGTGGGTGCACAAGTCGCCACATTTAGGACAGCGCAGCTGGTTCCCGCCTTTCCCAGAGTTCCCAGAGCCGGACTTCTTGCTGTTCCCCTCACTCACTGATTTCTGTTTGTAAAGGAGGAAAAGCAGGGACTATTATTTTCAGACAATCATTTTATACATATTTTAAAGATAAGACAATTTAGTCTGTAATTTTTTAACTTACAATTCCTAGATGGAGGTCTTAGTATACTTTTTAAAATCTCTAATACCACAGGTGTGAAAAGATATACTTACTGCAAAAATGAAATCAACTGTAGAAAACATGTATCTACCAATATTCCTTTTTGACATGGTATGTGTTAGCATGTTTAATAAGAAATCAAGAACTGTGCTCTGGGAAGTGAAGTGGCTAGAGCATTGGCCCCTCAAGCATGAGAGAGAGGTCCTGAGTTCAGTCCCTGGCAGCACATGTACCAGAGTGATGTCTTCCTGGTTCTTTCAATCTCTCAATAATAAATAAAACCTTAAAAAAAAAAAAAATGAGGCCCCTCACAGAATGGGAGAAGATCTTAACAAGCCAGGGAGTCGGGCTGTAGCACAGCGGGTTAAGCGCAGGTGGCGCTAAGCACAAGGACCCACATAAGGATCCTGGTTCAAGCCCTGGCTCCCCACCTGCAGGTGTGTTGCTTCACAAAGCACAAGGACCCGCATAAGGATCCTGGTTCAAGCCCTGGCTCCCCACCTGCAGGTGTGTTGCTTCACAAAGCACAAGGACCCGCATAAGGATCCTGGTTCAAGCCCTGGCTCCCCACCTGCAGGTGTGTTGCTTCACAAGCGGTGAAACAGGTCTGCAGGTGTCTATCTTTCTCTCCTCTCTCTGTCTTCCCCCATCCCTCTCCATTTCTCTCTGTCCTATCCAACAACAATGACAACAATAATAACTACAACAATAAAACAACAAGGGCAACAAAAGGGAATAAATAAATAAAAATAAATATAAAAAAAATTTAAAAAAAAAGATCTTAACATGCCATACATCAGACAAGAGGCTAATAACCAGAATATATAAAGAACTTGCAAATCTCAACAGCAAGACAACAAATAACCCCATCCAAAAATGGGGAGAGGACACGAGCAGAATATTCACCACAGAAGAGATCCAAAAGGCCGAGAAACACATGAAAAAATGCTCCAAGTCTCTGGTTGTCAGAGAAATGCAAATAAAGACAACAATGAGATACCACTTCACTCCTGTGAGAATGTCAGACATCAGAAAAGGTAACAGCAGCAAATGCTGGAGAGGGTGTGGGGTCAAAGGAACCCTCCTGCACTGCTGGTGGGAATGTCAATTGGTCCAACCTCTGTGGAGAACAGTCTGGAGAATGCTCAGAAGGCTAGAAATGGACCTACCCTGTGATCCTGCAATTCCTCTCCTGGGGATAGAGCCTAAGGAACCGAACACACCAATCCAAATAGATCTGTGTACACATATGTTCTTGGCAGCACAATTTGTAATAGCCAAAACCTGGAAGCAACCCAAGTGTCCAACAACAGATGAGTGAGAGGCTGAGCAAGTTGTGGTATATATACATAATGGAATACTACTCAGCTATCAAAAATGGTGATTTCACCATTTTCAGCCGATCTTGGATGGACCTTGAAAAAATCCATGTTAAGTGAAATAAGTCAGAAACAGAAGGATGAATATGGGATGATCTCACTCTCAGGCAGAAATCGAAAATCAAGATCAGAAAAGAAAACACAAGTAGAACCTGAACTGGAATTGGCGTATTGCACTGAAGTAAAAGACTCTGGGGTGGGGGTGGGTGGGTGGGGAGAATACAGGTCCAAGAAGGATGACAGAGGACCTAGTTGGGGTTGTATTGTTATATGGAAAACTGGCAAATGTTATGCATGTAGAAACTATGGTATTTACTGTTGAATATAAAACATTAATTCCCCAATAAAGAAATTAAAAATTAAAAAAAAGAAAAAAAAGAAAGAGGAAGTTGGGCAGTAGTGCAGAAGGTTAAGTGTAGGTGGCACAAAGTGCAAGGATCAGAGTAAGGATCCCAGTTTGAGCCCCCGGGTCCCCACCTGCAGGGGAGTCACTTCACAGGCGGTGAAGGAGGTCTGCAGTTATCTCTCTTTCTCTCCCTGTCTTCCCCTCCTCTCTCCATTTCTCTCTGTCCTATCCAACAACGACAACAATAATAGCTACAACAATAAAACAAGGGCAACAAAAGGGAATAAATAAGTTAAAAAAAAAAGAAGAAGAAAGAAAAGAAAACTAGGTTGATAAAATTAAGATTTATTGGTTGAAGAAAGAGCACCGGAGTTCACTCAGGATATATAATTCTGGGATTGATCCTGGGACAGACGAACATGCTTGAGAGTCTAACAGTTTATCTACTACACCACCTCTCGGGCCCTATTTTCAGTTAAAAAAAAAAAAAATTTGAAGGGCAGGGGAGATAGCATAATGGTTATGCAAAAAGACTCTCATGCTTGAGGTTTCAGAGTCCCAAAATCTTAAATTCAATCCCCTCTACCAACAGAAACTGGGGTTGGACCGTGGGCTGGGAAGGGAGAAAATATATTTGGACTGGCAAAATAACTCACTTGGATAGTTTGCTGCATTGCCATCTGTATGACTCGGGTTTGAGTAGGACCCTCACCACATTAAAGGAAACTCTCTCCTTCCCCATGTCCCCTGGGCGGTGGGGGAACAGGCAGGTAAGCAGACAAAGCTGTGGTGACTGAAAGGTGGGGAAAGTCCACTGGGAATGGTGGAATCATGAAAGCACACAAAGCCCCAGAGGTTAAAAAACGTTCCGTTTAAAGAAGCATTATACGGGAGTCGGGCAGTAGTGCAGTGGGTTCAGCACACGACACGTAGCAAAGCGCAAGCACCAGCGTAAGGATGCCGGTTCAAGTCCCCAGCTCCCCACCTGCAGGGGAGTCGCTTCACAAGAGGTGAATCAGATCTGCAGGTGTCTGTCTTTCTCTCCCCCTCTGTCTTCCCCTCTTCTCTCCATTTCTCTCTGTCCTATCCAACAACGATGGCATCAATAACAACAGCAATAAAACAACAAGGGCAACAAAAGGAAATAAATATTTAAAAATAAATTAAAAAGCATTATGCATCTATATATGGTGCTTAAACACACTTTAGTCCTTTAGCCTGTTGTTCTCTTACTAAAGAGTTCAATCGCCAGCACCACCTAACTAACGCCAGAGCTAAGCAGTGCTCTGAGGGGAAAAAAACAAGCCAGCAAGCCAGCCAGCAAGCAAAAATAAATAAATAAATAAAACTAACCCAGGCCCAAGGAGATAGCCTAGTAGTTCTGCAAAAAGACGTTCATGCCTGGCACCAAAGGTCCCAGGTTCAATCCCCAGCATCACCATCAGCCAGAGCTGAGCAGGGCTCTGGAGAACAAAATACAGCTACTTGCTTGCTAAAGAGCAGACCGCTACTAGCTCTATAGACAGCCAAGGCGTTCAGAGGGTGAGGAGGTGCTTATGCTCCTGAGTGGCGTGCAAGCAGACAGCTATTCCAAATCCAATCCTGCTGACTTAATGGCTTGAGCTCCTTCATGACTTTGGGGTATTAAGATTTTCATGACTAGCGCCGGGTGGTGGCACATACAAGGTTGAACACTCACACTGCCATGCACTAGGAGCCTGACAAGAGCCTGATCCCCCACCTGCAAGGGGGAAGCTTCATGGGAGGTGAGGCAGTGATGCAGGTGTCTTTCTCTCTCCCTCTCTTTTTGTTTCCTTTTTTTTTTTTTTAATTTTTATTAGCTTTATTTATCGGATAGACAGCCAGAAATCGAGAGGGAGGGGGTGATGGAGAGGGAGAAAGACAGAGAGACACCTGCAGCCCTGCTTCACCACTTGCAAAGCTTTCGCCCTGCAGGTGGGGACTGGGGGCTCGAACCCGGGTCCCAAGTGTGCCACCACTCAGCCCCTCTCCTTTATTTCTTTTATGCTCTTAATTTCAGTCTGTCCTCTCAAATAAAATATCTAAAAAATAAAAAAAAAATAACTTCTATGTACAATTTTTTTTCCAGGGCACTGCTCAGCTATGGCTTAGGGCGTGTGGGGACTGAACCTGGGACCTCAAGACCCTCGGGCATACCGCCATTATGCTATCTACCCCACCCTTATGTACAACTTTGTTTGTTTGTTTTTTGCTATTTTTTCCCTTTTGTTGTCCTTGTTGTTAGTCACTGTTATTGTTATTGCTGTAACTGTTATTGAATACGACAGAGAAATCAAGAGAGAAGAGGAAGACAGAGATGGGGAGAGATAGATGGACACCCGCAGACCTGCTTCACCACCAGTGAAGTGACCTCCCCCCTGCAGGTGGGGAGCTGGGGGCTCGAACTAGGATCCTTAGACCAGTCCCTATGCTTCGTGCCATGTGCACTTAACCTGCTGCACTATCGGCCAGCCCCCATGGACAACTTTTATAAAAATATTTTATGTCTCGGGCAGGGGTAGATAGCATAATGATTATGCAAAGAGATTCTCATGCCTAAGGCTCCGAAGTCCCAGGTTCAATCCCCTGCACCACCATGAGCCAAAGCTGTGCAGTGCTCTGGTGTTAAAAAAAAAGAAAAAAATTATGGCTCAAATTTTTGAAAATAAATTTTTGAAACACAAAATGAAAGGTAAAACAGTTACCTTGTTTCCATCTCCTGAGCCGTCTTTATTTATTCCATCTTTTGAGGCAAAGTAAGCTGGTGTTTCTGTAAAGGTTCTAAAGGGAGCTCTTCGTAGAACCTGAGTTTCAAAGGTCCCAAATCTTCCTAAAACTGGTATAGGGATACGGCCACAAGAAATACCTGAAAATATATTAATTAATAGAAAATCAGTCTACTCATCAAATACTAACAAGCTTCAATAATCCTTTAACGAGACACGTCCCTAAGTGGGAAGGAAGCTTCACAGCTGTGACTGGCAGAGAAAGCAGCAAAGCCTCTCAAGGACAGGCCAGACCCAGCCTCCGGGAGATTCTGGAA
Organism: Erinaceus europaeus; assembly: GCF_950295315.1. NCBI lineage: Eukaryota > Metazoa > Chordata > Mammalia > Eulipotyphla > Erinaceidae > Erinaceus > Erinaceus europaeus. The sequence continues at coordinate 3,724,729 of NC_080177.1, read as the reverse complement.
GGAAGCAAACAAACTTTTCTTGCTCTACCCTCCGGAGGCGAGGAAGCCCAGCCAGGTCAAAAGCGACTCCAAGGCTGCTCCTACCAACAGCAGCGCGGCTGACCTGGGCTGTCGTGGGTCTTGCCCGTTGGAAGGAGCGACATCTGCAGCGGCAGGGCCACAACCCAGGCGTCCCTGCTTTCCTCACGTGGTGCCGGGCCGAGCCTGCGGCTCACGCATGCATCGTGCTCCTCAGAGCCCCCATGCACCAACTTTCTTAAGGGACTGATTTCTTATTTTATGGACTGACCTGAGAGAGAGGGAAGGGACAGCGAACCACAGCATCACTCTGGCTCATGGGGTGCCAGGGACTGAACTCGGGACTTTATGCCATAGCTGCTATTTCTCCTGTCGGTGAGTGGAGACAGACACCAGAGCACTGCTCAGCTCAGACGTGTGGTGGAGTCGGGAACTGAACCGGGGAGCTAGGGCTTGCCCTGGGCATGTTCTATGTCTCAGGGCAATCTGCAAGGAGAAGAAGGCACCACTCCTCCTCGAGGTGCTGTCCTTGGTACTCCTGGGAAGGGGACGGAGTCCGCCTTCGCACCCTGCAAGGCCTGGGATCTACCTGAGTCAGCCTGCCCCAAATAGTCTTAAAAACTATGCAGGAGAGCTCAGGACACGCGTGCCCACCCAAGTCAGAGTCCTGACAGCACGTGTGCCAGAGCTGAGCAATGCTTTCTGCTATTTCTTTTGCTTTCTCGTCAAAACAACCAAAGCTTCACAAAAATAAAATTGGGCTGGCCAAACAGCTCTGCCCCGCACACGACCAGTCAACACCGGCTCCCCACACACTGCGGGAACAAGCGCTCTTCACTTCTTCCCCCAGGGTTATTGCTGGGGCCTGCACTACAAATCCTGCTCCTGTGGGTATTTTTCCCATTGCTGTTGTTATTGCTGTTATTGTTGGATATGGCAGAGAGAAACCAAGAGGAGGGGGAGGTGGGGGGGCAGACACTGGCAGACTTGCTTCACTACCTGTGAAGCGACCCCCACACCCCGCAGGTGGGGAGCTGGGGGCTCGAACCGAGATCCTTAGTGGGTCCTTATGCTCCGCACTATGTACGCTTAACCCGCTGCCCTACCACCCAGCCCCCTCTTTTCACTTTTTTAGAATAAAGATTTTATTTGTTTTATTTTAGTGAGAGACAGAGATAAAGGACATCAGAGCACTGCTCAGCTCTGGTTTACGATGGTGCTGGGGACTGAACCTGGGAGCTTCAAGCCTCAGGCATGAAAAGTCTTTTGCAAGACCATCATGCTATTGCTCCGGGCCTCTTTTCACTTTTTTTTTAAAAGAGTTTTATTTATTTATTTTCCCTTTTGTTGCCCTTTGTTGTTTTTCACTGTTGTTGTAGTTACTATTGTTGATATTGATGTCCTCATTCTTATTTTTTATCCCTTACTCTTAAGTAATAATAGCTTGTGTCCTACTCATCAAAATGGAGATTTTAATACTTGAGCACTAAAGAAAAATATCTATTCAGAAAACACTTTGTAACCACAACCCTACTTTCAAATCTCTTACCCATTTGCCATAACACTTTTTTTAAGTTGCCCAGTTATATCAGCAACAAGAAGCTGAAAGAACATTATCTTCAAAAATATAAGTGAACTGGGCCAGGGAGACAGCATACTGGTTCTGCAAAGGCTTTCACAGCTGAAGCAGAAGAGGGCCTAGGTACAATCCCCAGCACCACCATCAGCCAGAGCTGAGCGGGGCTCTGGGGAAAGGAAAAAGGTGTGGAGACAGCACAGGTGATAAAGCATTGGAATCTCAAGCATGAGGTCCCAAATTTAATCCCCAGCAGCATGTGTACCAGAATGATGTCTGGTCCCCTCCCCCTTATCTTTCTCACTAATAGATAAAATCTTTTTTTTTTTTTTTTTGCCTCCTGGGTTATTGCTGGGGCTCGGTGCCTGCACCACGAATCCACTGCTCCTGGAGGCTATTTTTCCCCTTTTGTTGCCCTTGTTTCTTTATCGGTGTTGTGGTTATTATTATTGTTGTTACTGATGTCATTGCTGGCTAGGACAGAGAGAAATGGAGAGAGGAGGGAAGACAGAGAGGGGGAGAGAAAGACAGACACCTGCAGACCTGCTTCACTGTGAAGTGAAGTGACCTCCCCTGCAGGTGGGGAGCCGGGGGCTCGAACTGGGATCCTTGCACCAGCCCTTGCGCTTTGCGCCACATACACGTAACCCGCTGCGCTACTGCCCGGCCCCCAAATAAAATCTTTGGTTAAACTTAATGAATATGACCCCTCTAAAGCCGACTTGAATAGATATGTCTTGCATCCTAGATAACTTAGTAACATCAGAAACAAAGGCTACCACGCAACCACCACGACGATAATGGCTCCTGGCCACGCTGTGCACATATTAGGCCTTTAACCCGAGGGGCTGCTTTGCTGGCCCTGGCGGACGCCTGGTCCAGTATATGGCAGTGCCGCTTCAGCAGGGAACTAATACAACACAGTGCCTTAAATATAAACCAGCAGTTCTTTACCATCGATTTTTAGACTGAAAGAAAGATGGTGAGAGAAAAAGAACTCCCCAGCCAGAGTTGTCATGGCTCTGCTCACGTGCGCGCAGGAACAAATCCTGAGTTTCACGCAGCAACACCTGTACCCCTGCTGAGCCACCCCGGGAGAACCAAAGTTCAGGCCTCCAAGGGCTGAATACGCTCCTAACAAGGTCGCACCGGTGCTGCCGCCCAGCTGGTTTTCAAACATTTACTACCCATTTACTTTTCTGAGAGAAACCGGAGCACCACTCAGTTCTGGCAAATGCCAATGTGGCAGGACTATGGAGACTCTACTTAAAACAAATCGGGAGTTGGGCGGTAGCGCAGCAGGTTAAGCGCAGGTGGTGCGAGGCGCAAGCACCGGAGTAAGGATCCCGGTTCGAGCCCCCGGCTCCCCACCTGCAGGGGAGTCGCTTCACAGGTGGTGAGCAGGTCTGCAGGCGTCTGTCTTTCTCTCCCTCTGTCTGTCTTCTCCTCCTGCATTTCTCTGTCCTATCCAACAACAATGACGGCAACAATAATAACTACAACAATAAAAAACAAGGGCAGCAAAAGGGAATAAATATTAAAAATCAATCAATCAAACAAACAAACCAAAACAGTGATCTACTGAGAGGAGAGAGAGCCAAAGCCCCACTCAGCAGTGGAGACAGCATAGTGATTCTGCAAGACTCAGTGCCAGCCTCACCCCCATCACCAGAAACCAGACAGGAGCAGTGCTCTGGTGAAAGCAAAGCAAAACAAACTAAAAAACAAACCAACAAACAAAAACCACACAGGGTGATAAACAGTCTAAATGGCCAATCACTTGACAGTGATATAAAGTCCTCCCAGAACTCACTGTGCAGCACAGGGAAGGGAAACCAGTCTGCATGCTGCCAGCTGAAGGCAGGGTCAATCCCCTGCTCCACCATAAGCCAGAGCTGAGCAGTGCTCTGGTAAAAAGAGAAAAAAGAAGTAAATTTAATTTCCACTGCAATGTGAAGTTAAAAATGTGATTTTGGGGATAGAGGTTCAAAAAAGGGGGGGAAGGGGACTGCAATGGGTGGGCCTTGGGCTTGTGCTGCACCCACCCTGAAGGTAACGTGTCAGCAGGAGGCCAGTGCAGCCACAGGTCACAGAACTTATGGCTTCTATCCTGGACCCACTGGAGGTCTGTGAACCCAAGTGAAGAACCTCTTAAAGTGAGGAAAGAAAAGAAAAAAAAAACCCTCTATAAATATAGTGTAACATTTTGAAAGATTTCTTGGCAACAACCACAGAACACCGTTAAAAGTTAAACCAATACAAAAGCTTCCCCATACAAATAAAGACTGGGGGTTTAGAGCAACTGTTTTAAGGAAGAGATCTTACGAGCTTAGGACCCGGCGAGTCCTTAGTGTGAAAGGACATGTTCTTTCTCAGGGACCTGCTTTCACTGCCGTGTGGCTTCAAGTCGGAGTGCAGCAACTACTAAGTGAAGGCTTAATGCACACATCCATTTTAGAACTATTCAGAAATAGTGACCAAAAATTTGATTTTCATACTAATTTTAAATTAAGCATTATTCCAAAGCATAAAATGATTTAGTTTCAAAGATAAACTGAATGCCAGGTAGAAAGAAAAGTGAGGTCCCTGGTTCAATCCCCAGAGCAAGTCAGAGCTGAGCAGTGTTCCCGCTCTGGTGAAAATAAACCATTTTTCTTATGTTTTAGATGTAGTGAAAGAGCTAAACACGAATTAAAAACCCCTCCAGTCTAGGAGTTAATGGAGAATTCTCTCTATAGGGCATGTCTCACGCCATGCAAGTGGCCCAGGTTCAAGGCCCTGCACCACCTGGGAATACTACAGCACCAGGGGAAGCTTCCTCTACGGCACTGTCAGAAGCAGAAGAAGGAAACCTTGCCTGGGGGTGGTGAATTGTGCATGTGTGAGATATGTGTGTGTGTGTGTGTGTGTGTGTGTGTGTATATTTTTTTTTCCCCCAGATTTTACTTAATTAACGAGAAAGGGGGAGAGAGCAAGTGGTGCATGTGCTGCTAGGGACTGAACTCTGCTAAGGTTTGTCTGTGCTTCTGAAGACAACAAACACGCTAGAAGAGAGAAAGGCCAACTAGGAAGCAGCCCAGACAGAAAGAACAGTGGTCCGGGAGGTGGCGCAGTGGCTAAAGCATTGGACTCTCAAGCATGAGGTCCCGAGCTCCGTGCCCCGCAGCTCATGTACCAAAGTGATGATGTCTGGTTCTTTCCCTCTCTCCTCTTTCTCACTGGTAAATAAAATCTTAAAAGAGAGAGAATGAATCAAGCCTGGCTAGAAAATCTTCCAGCAGCACATGACGGGGCCGACATGTTGGAACACCTCCCCGTCTTCACTTAGCCACCCCAGGGCCGGCACCCATCCCAGTGACCGCAGAAGCAGGTGCAGCGCCCAGTACCAACAGGTTGCCAAGCCACACGTGCAGTGGTCAAGCCTGGCACAGGCCCAGCAGAAGCAAAGCTGTCCCGGTCCTCAGAGGGACCCTGCACCACCCTCTAGGCCTGCTTCACTCCTCCATAGGAGTGAAGTCCTTCAACGTGGTGTGGGCCGGGCTTGAACCTGGGTCTTGCACAGGGCGAGGCAGCGCCCTACCCAAGTGAACTGTTTTGCCAGCTCACTCTGAAGAAATTATTATTTTTTTTACCAGAGCACTGTTCAGCTCTGGCTTATGGTGGTGTGCTTGAACCTAAAACTTTGGAGCCTCAGACAGGCATGAGTCTGTTTGCATAACCATTCTGCTACCTACCCTCTGCCCAGGAATTCTCTTCGCTGAAAGAATAAACTCGCTGAAGCTCTATCCTGACATTTCTCTTTCTCGTTTGTCTTTCTCTTTCCAGGAATGCTAAGTAAAGATCACCTTCCTGGATTGTGTTTTTGTTGTGGCTGGGTTTTCTCTACTCCAGCTTAACTTGCTCAGACAGAAGGGGCCAGACTCAAAGGATTGTGGGCCTATGGCAAAGCAGCACACTACCTCCCGGAGCTTTCTGCCAGCCCTGCAGGGTTTTTTTTTTTTTAATTTTTTTTTTTATCCCTAAAGAAAATATCTACTTCCTTGTAGGCTTATGGGTTCTACTTGTAGACTCTGGAAAATAAACATGTTATATAAGCATGTTTTAAAAGACGAGGAAAACTATTTGCTGTTTCACTGTCATGTATAAACACGAAATTCTACAATGGTACTGGAAGCTGTTTCATAGTTTTAGACTTAGTTTTTTGTTTTTTTTCTCTCTTTTACAGTAAGAACAATGGTACTTTCAAAATCTCTGCCAACCTTATATTAAATGATCGACAGGCCATTCCTAAATTAGTCATTAACTTGTGTTCGTTTACCTTATGAAAGATATATTTAATTTTAAAATCAGTAACTGTTGAAAATTAATAGCACCAGGGAGACAGCTCAGTGTGAGAGCACACCGTGTCTGTCTCTCTCTCCCCCAGGTTTCAGTCCCTGGTCTACCATATGGCCAGCTGAGCAGTGCTCTGATCTCCAACTTCTTTTGTTCTTGCTCATAAAAATGAGTTAAAAACAAACAAACAAACAAAGAGCATAAAGCACAGCCGGATTAACAGCCCACCGGCAGAGCGGGCTGTGGGATGTGAAACCCTGTGGTCCTCAAGTCCCCGGTTTGAGACCACCGTGGGCTCTGGGTTCGTTCTCTCACTTCATGTAAAAAAAATAAATCAATCAAATAAATCCCTAAAAGAAGAAGGAGAAGCAGCAGCAGCAGCAGCAGCAGCAGCAGCAGCAGCAGCAGCAGCAGCAGCAATAAAACAGACAACCGTCCATCTCCGATGACACTTTGCAGAAAGCAGATCAAGAAGTCGAGCCAACACCCCTCCCCTCCCGCCCCAGTGCGACGCCACTTTCTCTGCTCCCAGATTTCCACCGGAGGCCCCAGGACTCTACGTCCAGGCCCTGGACCGACAGACACCAGACAGATTCGCCCGCGGGTCCGTCCGGCTCGAGCACCAGGCCCGCCAACCGGTGGAGCCTGGAGCTCGGGTCCCGGCGACTCCTTTTCATTTGTCACGTTACAAAAGCCGCCGCCTGGGTTAGCGGCTTTGGGGAAACCTGACACCGAATCCACAGGCGGGGACAGTGATGGGGATGATAAAAACAACAGCAGCAGCAGCAAGGACCCCCGGGCCACCAGCCGCCTGCAGAGGTGCGACTCCTGAGAACCCAGAGTCGCCGGCACGCCCGCAGGTCAAAGGTCACCGAGCCCGCCCCGGAGGTCGGGCCACCGCACCCCCACGCCGCCCGCCCGGCCGGCCGGCCGCACCCCCTCCCCGCTGACGTCCCGGGCGGCGCGGCGACAATGACAGTGACACCTTAGGCGTCGCACGGCCCGCGGGGACACCCACCCCAGGGTGGAGCGCACCCCCCCCCCCGGGACCCGACGGACCCGCCTCTGGAGACGTCGCCCCCCCCCCGCCCCCGAGCAGGCGACAGAGGCCGGCGACAGTCCCCGGGGACCCGGGGACACCCGCTTCCGGGGCTTCCGCCCAGTGGCCATGTCCCGGCGCCCCGAGTCAGGACGCGGGTGGGGGGCGCCCCGGGGTCCGCGGCCCGTCCCCCCGGCCCCCGTTACCTCGGTTCGCCGAGGCGAGCGCGGAGGAGAGCAGCCGCGCGGCCGCCGCGCCGCAGGTACAAGCGCCGCAGCCGGACATGTCCGCGGGACCTAGGCCCGAGCGCGCGCCCGCCCGCCCGTGGTGAGGCCGCTCCCCGCCGTCCGACGCGCACCACAGGCCGCGCCGCCTTGGTTCCGGGCCCTGCCGCCCGCCCTCGGCTCTGCAGCCACGCCGGCCCGCTCGCCCTCAGCGCTCCGGGATCGCGGCGGCAGTGCGCCCGGAGGCCCGCAGACACCGAGCCCCTCCCGCCCTCCCCGCGGGGCCCCTCCCCTCCCCGCCCACCGCGCCCGGGGAGCGTGCGCGCGCCTGCGCCCTAGGCCCAGGAAAGGGCGTGAGGCACGCTGGCGTCTGCGTGCGTGAGGGCGTGCGTGCTGCGACGTGCGGCGAGGGCTAGGGGGCGGGGCCCTGGGCACCAATGAGATCTCTCGGACGGGCGGCAGTTCCCCACAGATGCGCAATCCTGCCGGAAGTGCTCTGGGAGTTAAGCCGCGAGAAGAGGGGGGGGGGGGGGGGGAAGAGACCCTGAGCACTGCATGCCGGGACCTGTAGTTTCAAGCGCGGTCGTGTTTTCTTCCCTGATTGAGCTTTGCACGCCGGGAGTTGTAGTCCTGAATTGGTTGCAAAGAACTGACAGTTTTAGTAGATGGCGGCAAAGGTCACAATGGTAGCAGCTGCTTAGGTGTCCCCGGAGAGTACCCTCAAGACTTCGCTCTAGGGGCCAAGTGGTGGCGCACCTAGTTGAGGGCACATGTTGCTCAAGGATCTGGGTTCGAGCCTCCTGGTCCCCACCTGTAGGGGGAAAGCTTTGCGAGTGGTGAAGCAGGGCTGCAGGTGTCTTTTTCTAAAATTTGCTCCCCCCTTTTGTTATTCTTGTTTTGTTGTTGTTGTTGTTGTTGTTATTGATGTCCTCATTGTTGGATAGGACAGAAAGAAATGGAGAGAGGAGGGGAAGACAGAGGGGGGAGAGAAAGACAAACACCTGCAGACCTGCTTCACTGCCTGTGAAGCGACCCTCCTGCAGGTGGGGAGCCGGGGGCTCGAACCCGGATCCTTACCGAGGTCGTTGGACTTCAAGCCGTGTGCGCTTAACCCGCTGCGCTACCTCCCGACCCCCTGCAGGTGTCTTTCTGTCTCTATCTCTGCCTCGCCTTTCCTCTTGACTTCTGACGGTCTCTATCCAATAAGTAAAGATAAAAAAATATGAAAAAATATTTTTTTAAAAAAATGATTTCGCTCTTCAAACTCAGAATTGGAGAGATATGTTAGTCTGTGAGAGCACCAACTTGCATGTCTGAGGCCCCAGAGACTGCAGGTTCGATTCCTGGCATCACCTTATGCCAAAGTTGAGCAGTGCTCTGGTCTCGTCCTTCCTCTCTCGTAATAATTAATCATTAATTATAATATAATAATAATTAATTTTTATAATTGATGAACACTTATTTTATTATTAAGTCTTGCTTATCATTTTATTATTAATTATAATGATTACTCATTAATTAATTATCAACAACAATAATGCTTCAGATGGAAAACTGTGGAAATAGCTCGACTGTTAGAGCCCAGGGCTTGCATGCCTACAATCGCTGGTTGCATTCCACAGTGTTACATGTACTGCTCTGACCCACATTCTCTCATGGAAAACTCTAATAGGAAAATAAAAGTAAAAAAGAAAACAACTTTTTAAGATTTTTCTTTTTTTTTTTTTAACCAGAGCACTACTCAGCTCTGGTTTATGGTGGTGTGGGGGATTGAACCTGAGACTTTGGAGCCTCAGGCATGGGAGTCTCTTTGCATAGTCATTATGCTATCTACCCCTGCCCAAAATAAACTTTTAAAAAATATGTTATTTCATTTATTTTAGTGAGAAAGAGTAGATACAGAGGAAAAATGCAGAGAGGAGAGAGAGAGAGAGAGAGAGAGAGAGAGAGAGAGGGAGAGAGAGGCTCCAGAACACTGCTCAGTTCTGGCTTATGGTGGGGCTGGGGATTGAACCTGGAACCTCAGAGCCTCAGGCTTGAAAAGCTTTTGCATAACCATTATTATGCTGTCTCCCCAGCCCCCCCCCCAAATAAACTTTTTAAAAGCAAATTCATTGGGTTAGGAGGGCAGGCGCGGTCTCTTTTTTTGTATCTTTTACATATTTTCTTCTATTATTTATTTATTTTTAATTATCTATATTGGATAGAGACAGCCAAAAATTGAGAGGATAGGGGAGATAGAGCGGGAGAGAGAAAGAGAGAGACTGCTTCACCACTTGCAAAGCTTTCCCCCTGCAGGTGGGAACCGGGTGCTCGAACCCGGGTCCTTGAGCACTGTAACATGTGCGCTCAACCAGATGTGCCACCACCTGGCCCAATGTTTTCTTATTATTATTCCTATTTGCCTTCGGGGTTATTGCACTACAAGTCCACTGCTCCTAGTGGCCTTTTTTTTTTTAATTGTATAGGACAGAGAGAAATTGAGAGGGAGAGAGAAAGACAACTGAAGACCTGCTTCACCACTCATGAAGCGAACCCTCTGCAGGTTCAGAGCTGGAGGCTCGAACTGGGATTCTTGTTGGGATCCTTGTGCAGCTTAACCTCGTGTACCACTGCCCAGCCTCTTGTTCATTTTATTATTTTTTAAATAAATGTGAGTTTTCTTGCTTTATTGATTGATCGCCTCCAGGGTGACTGCTGAGGCTCGGTGCCTGCACTATGAATCCACTGCTCCTGGAGGCTATTTTTTCCCTTTTGTTGCCTTGTCATTCATTGTTGTTGTTATTATTATTGCTGTCCTTGTTGTTGGATAGGACAGAGAGAAATGGAGAGAGGAGGGGAAGACAGAGAGGGGGAGAGAAAGACAGACACCTGCAGACCTGCTTCACCGCCTGTGAAGTGACCCCTCTGCAGGTGGGGAGCCGGGGCCTCGAACTGGGCTCCTTACACCGTCCGTAAGCTTCGTGCCACGTGTGCTTAACCCCCTGTGCTACTGCCCAACTCCCTTTCCTTTTTTTCTTAATTGGATAGGAGAGAGAGAAATTGAGAGGGATGGGGGAAATAGAGAGGGAGAGAGACAGACACCTGCAGACCTGCTTCACCGATGCAGGTGGGGATAAACACTGGTTTTGTTCCCGTTGGAGCCCTGTCTGCGTGGCCGACTAAAGCTGACAGACCAGCTGTGCCGGCTGGGGGTGACAGTCGAGTCACCTACATTCCTATCGGATAGACTCCTGGCAGGGCGTGTGCTCTGATCAGCTTCAGAGTAAAGGAGTTGCTTGGTGAGGGAGGATGTATGGAATTCAGGTCATGAAACCATGGCCTCAGTGGGGCAGGGCCACCTACCATGGCCCCTGGAGAGGGGAGCCCACATTGGTGAGCTGGGCTAAACAGTGAAGCATAACTCAGAGCTGGAAGGTAGCTTACACAGTCAGTACCGTATCATGTGCAAGGAGGGCCTTGGGTTGGAGTCCTGTCACCATATGGGAGAATCATGGCACCAGAGGAAACTCTTTGGAGTTGGAGGGTAGCCGTGGTGCCTCTCTCTCTCCCTCTGTTTATCATCTCTCTATCTTAAAATGAATGAAAAAGTCAGCTCCCTGAGTGGTAAAATTGCATGTGTGCAAGACCCCCATAACTAACACACACACACACACACACACACACACACACACACTATATATATATATATATATATATATATATATATATATATATATATATATTAGCTCCCTTGGCCCAGGAGGTAGAGTTGTAGATAAAGCATTGAATTCTCAAGCATGAGGTCCCAAGTTCTAGCCCTGACATCACCATGTGCCAGAGTGATGCTCTGGTTGTCTTCTCTCCTCTTTACTTAATTAATAAATAAACATTAAAATCATAACAACAGGGTTGGGGAGATAGCATAGTGGTTATGCAAACAGACACTCATGCCTGAGACTCTAAGGTCCCAGGTTCAATGCCCTGAACCACCGTAAGGCAGAGCTGAGCAGTGATCTGATATAAAATAACAACAGTGCTCTTGCATTCTATTTACAAAAACTGTTTCTATAGATACGAAGAAAAATACAGCCCCTTCGAGAAGACCAGATGACTCCATGGCCTAAGGGCTCACACCAGTCCTGTTCTTCCTTTACCTTTTGCCTTCAGGCAAACAACGGTTTGCTGCCTATTCAAGAAACACCCTGTGAGAGCCAGATCACCTGAGGACCCTAAATCCCCATCCTGTTTGCCCCCAAGTTCATCTTTATCAAAGATTAGACTGCCTATGTGTCCAGTCCTCCCTCTTGCCCGTCTAAACAGTCTTTAAAAACAAACAGGGCAGGGAGGTAGCTCTGAGCCAAGCTCTGGCAATACAGGCATTTCCCTTCCTGCCAAAGCTGCTGGCTCTCTAGCCCAAGCAGGACCCTTGATTTCTGGTTCCCTCTAGCCACCCTTGAGAAAGGAACTTGGCTTTGACTTGACTTGGCTCCTGGAAGCTGACTCCGGTGGCAGAGACCAGAGGGAGCTCACGTCCTTTTCAGCTGCTGTCAGTAGAATTCTGAGGAGGGAGCCACTGCTACCACTCCCCAGTGCTGTGTTTTCAGATGTGTCCTTCCAGCCCTTGCCCACAGACAGTCCTTTGGGTGCACACCACCCCTCTCCCTGGCTCTGTCTCTGCTCCCACGTCAGTCAGTGGCCTGGACTTTGGTTTGAGTATAAAGTTTGACTTTCCAAACAATGTTTGAAAACCAGTAAACCTAAGATAAAACCCCATGAGCCAAGAGCTAGCTCACCTGGTAGAGAGCACACCTTGCTATGTGTGAGGTCCTGGGTTCAAGGAGCACCAGCATCACTTAGGAACACCATGGAGAAAGCACCAGGGGCAGCTCCCTGGAGGGTGGAGTAGAGCCGGAGTGTTGCCCCTCCAATCAGAAAATTGGATCAGAGAAGCCCCTTAGCAGCTGTGTGACAAATATGTGAAGCCCTGGGCTCACTCCCAGCCCTGCTGAACTCTGACTGAGGTTGGTGCTGGGGCTTGCACCTGGGAGCTCAGAGCCTCAGACCTGAAAATCTGCAGAACCACTGTGCTGTCTCCCCAAACCTCCACCACTAGTGTTATGTAGTGTCACTTTACAATTCTACCAGGAGTGAGAATTTAATTTTTGTTTCCGGGATGACATTTTGTGTATCTAGCCCAACATTTCCAACTGACCTCCTGGAAGCAGGATTTCATTATGTTCTTGTACTGCCTGACACATGGTAGAGTCAGTTAATACCCGATGGGTTCCCCCTTCTCCAGTGACTCTTGCTGGGCAGAAGCCTGGGATGGTTTCTGTTTATACTTAGGGACCAGGGAGACAGCATAATGAGGACACAAAACACTTTCATGCCTGAGGGAAAAAAAGTAAGTAAAATTATAAAGCAGGAGAGAGAGAGCTCAATGATTCTGCAAGACTTTCGTGCTTGAGGCTCTGAGGTCCCAGGTTCAATCCCCAGCACCAGCATTAGCCCCAACTGAGCAAGGCTTTGGTCTTTCTCATTTTCACTAAATAAACTATTAAAAAAGAAGAAGAAGAAGAAGAAGAAGAAGAAGAAGAAGAAGAAGAAGAAGAAGAAGAAGAAGGAGAAGGAGAAGGAGAAGGAGAAGAAGAAGAAAGTTAAATTATGCTGAGCAGCAGTGAGAGTTAGACAGGAAATTCACAATGTTGTCGAGTGGTGAAGCCCCATGAGCAGCCCAGCAGATGTGTGCTTCACGGGGTGTAGACTTTGCCCCAGAAAGCACAAAACAAAGGGAGTCAGACCCAGCTGAGCTTCCCCTCACTCTGTGAGCAAGGGTCATGTGGCTCGGCCCCAGATGGGGATGGTTTCGTCACAGGGACAACAGGGTTCTGGCAGTAGTCACTGCGTCACCTGAGCTCAGTGCTCTGTGGGTCAAAGCTCACCTGGGTTATGAGCTACTAGGTGAGCCACTGCTCCATAAATGAATAAACCTTTTTTTTTTTCTTTTAAATTGGGGGCTAGGGAGACAGCATAATGGTTCTGCAGAAAGACTTCCATGGTGGTCTGGGAGGTGGCGCAGTGGCTAAAGCACTGGACTTTCAAGCATGAGGTCCTGAGTTCCATCCCTGGCAGCACATGGACCAGAGTGATGTCTGGTTCTTTCCCTTCTCTCCTCCTAGCTTTCTCATTAGTAAATAAATACAAATCTTTAAAACAAACAACCAAGAAAAAATATTCATGCCTGAGACACCAAAGGTCTCATGTTCAATCCCCAGTACCACCATCAGCCAGAACTAAGCAGTGTTCTTGTAAAAACAAAAACAATACAAGTAATGTATATATATATTTTTTAAGTGAGAAAGGCCAGAGAACTATTCAGCTCTGGCTGATGGTGGTGCTGGGGGTTGAACCTGGGACCTCAGACATGAGACTTTATTATTTTTTTTTACCAGACCACTGCTCAGCTCTGGTTTTATGGTGGTACAGGGATTGAATCTGGGACTTTGGAGTCTCAGGCATGAGAGTCTCTTTGCATAACCATTAGGCTATCTACCTGCCCCCCATGAGAGTTTTTTTTTTTTTTTGCATTACCATTATGCTGTCTCCCTAGCCCAAATAAAAAAAAATTAAAGGTTTTATTGATTGATTGCTGAGAAATCATGGGGGCAGAGAAACAGAGCACCCTTCTGGCATACACAATGCCAGGGATTGAGCCTCATGTGCGAGGGCCCACAACACCACCTCCCAGGCCACCCCCTTAGCTATGTGCTAAGTGGCCTGCTGGCTGGCCCGGAAACCTCTGCCTGGCTTCCTGCCAGACCACATGCTCCAGCCTCAGAACTGGAGGTGTACAGCCACGCGCCCTCTCTCAGGAAGGGCTTGGCGAGTACCTGTGGTCCCGGCCAGCACTCCTTTAGCTCCCTGAGAGCTTAATGATGCTTGAAATGGCCCATCGAGGGCAACCTTCCAGCCCAGTGGCTCCTCTCCTGCTTTACCTCTGGTGAGCAAGGGAACTGAAGGCGTGAGCTCTTTTCATGTCTTCTGTCAAGCACTCTGCTTCCTACTTCATCAAAAAAATTTTTTTAATTAATTATTTATTTTTAAAAAAGATTTCATTTATTTATTCATGAGAGAGAGAGAAGAGAGAGAGAGAGAGAGAGAGAGAGAGAGAACCAGATATCACTCTGGTACATGTGCTGCCGGGGATTGAACTTGAGACCTCATGCTTAAAAGTCCAATGTTTTATCCACTGAACCACTTCCAAGACCACAATTTTTTTTATTATCTTTATGTGTTTTTTGGATAGAGACAGCCAGAAATTGAGAGGAAGGAGGAGATAGAGAGGGAGAGAAAGAGAGAGAGACACCACTCTGGCACAAGGTGCCTGATCTACCAAGTGAGCTGTCTCCTGGCCCCCTGGCTGCATCTTCTGAATGAAGAGACTTCTTTCTGGTGGCTGAACAAGTTCCGCAGACATGGCTGCCACCAGATCCGAGACCAGTAGATGGTGTGAGATTCAAAACCATGCCCTGCGTGGGCCCCACTTCTCCCCTTCCCCTTCTGCTCCCTGAGAGACAGTGCTGTGGCCTGAATTCTGGATTGGCAGCAGAGAAAGCCTAGACGTGGGTCTAGGTGACTTGTCCAGGGTCATGAAAGAACCAGGACTCTAAGTCCAGGTAACCACAGCTGCTGCTTTTTCTTCCCTAGACCCTCATGAAAAAGCTGGTGAGATCATAGGTATTTATAGATAGCCTTTATTTCTTAAGGTACCGGTTGTAGTCTTCTTTCAGGAACCACCGCCTTCTCGCTCAGAGTCCCTGTCCAACCCTGGGGCTGCACTGTCCTCTTGGGCCTGCCCACAGGACTGAAGTGACCTCAGATTCCTGTCATTCTTCTCAAAGTCTCAACTAGAGGACAGTCCTTCATTCTGCCATTCACGGACATGGACACCAGGAGGCGCTGCCTCACCACTGCTGTGCTCTGGTTCGGCCCTGTGGACCCGGCTGGAGCCGGGTATTGTTGAAGCCAGACCCTTGGAACTTTCGGTGCACCAATTCCTGACGGTGGTGTTGAGAAACACTTTATGTTTTGTTTATTTGTTTGTTTTTACTTTTTATTTATTATCTATCAGTAAGAGGGATAGGAGGAGAGAGAAAGAACCAGACATCACTCTGGTCCATGTGCAGCCAGGGATCGAACTCAGGACCTCGTGCTTGAGAGTCCGTTTTACCCACGGCACCACCTCCCGGGCCACCACACTTTATTTTCTAAAAGAAACAGACCCTGGGGGGAGCACAGGTGTGTGTACCTCTGCTGAATCTTGGCAAGTTATTTCATTTTGTCATTCAAAAATATCTACTTATTTAGTTAGTATAAGGGCGTGGGAGAGAAGCACTTCTGTGAAGAGAAGCACCGGGCAGGAGAGATGATACTCTGCTGAAGGCAAATCCATCAGTAAGTAAGAAAGCCTGAGATCCACGATACAGCCCCCAGCACTGCGCATGCCCAAGTGACCGCCTGAGATCCACGATACAGTCCCCAGCACTGCGCATGCCCAAGTGACCGTCTGAGATCCACGATACAGTCCCCCAGCACTGCGCATGCCCAAGTGACCGTCTGAGATCCACGATACAGCCCCCAGCACTGCGCATGCCCAAGTGACCACCTGAGATCCACGATACAGTCCCCAGCACTGCGCATGCCCAAGTGACCGCCTGAGATCCACGATACAGTCCCCAGCACTGCGCATGCCCAAGTGACCGCCTGAGATCCACGATACAGTCCCCAGCACTGCGCATGCCCAAGTGACCGCCTGAGATCCACGATACAGTCCCCAGCACTGCGCATGCCCAAGTGACCGCCTGAGATCCACGATACAGTCCCCAGCACTGCGCATGCCCAAGTGACCGTCTGAGATCCACGATACAGTCCCCAGCACTGCGCATGCCCAAGTGACCGTCTGAGATCCACGATACAGTCCCCAGCACTGCGCATGCCCAAGTGACCGCCTGAGATCCACGATACAGTCCCCAGCACTGCGCATGCCCAAGTGACCGCCTGAGATCCACGATACAGTCCCCAGCACTGCGCATGCCCAAGTGACCGTCTGCTTCAGTCTCTTTCTCTAGTGAGTAAATACTTTTTTGGAAATATTGATTTACTTATTCCCTTTTGTTGCCTTTTTTTTTGTTATTGTTGTTGATGTCATTGTTGGATAGGACAGAGAGAAATGGAGAGAGGAGGGGAAGACAGAGAGAGGGAGAGAAAGACAAGACACCTGCAGACCTGCTTCACCGCCTGTGAAGCGACTACCCTGCAGGTGGGGAGCCAGGGGCTCAAACCAAGATCCTTATGCAGGTCCTTGTGCTTTGCACCACATGAACTTAACCCACTATGCTACCACCTGACTCCCAGTAAATATATATATATGTATATGTATGTATATATATATATATATATACATATGTAAAGATTTTATTTGTTTATGAGAAAGATAGGAGGAGAGAGAAAGAACCAGACATCACTCTGGTACATGTGTTGCCAGGGACTGAACTGGGGACCTCATGCTTGAGAGTCCAAAGCTTTATCACTGCACCACTTCCCAGGCCACCCAATAATTTTTTTAAACAGATTGACTAGAGAGCAGGAGCTAAAGAGGAGAAAGACCTGGGGAGACAGCATAGTGGTTGTGCTAAAGACTCTTTTTTAAAAAAAATATTTGTTTGCTTATTTATTTATTTATTAATGAGAGGGATAGGAGGAGAGAGAAAGGACCAGACATCAGTCTGGTACATGTGCTGCCGGGGATTGAACTCAGGACCCTATGCTTGAGAGTCCAGTGCTTTATTCACTGCACCACTTCCCAGGCCACACTAAAGACTGCCTTGCCTGAGACTCTGAGGCACCAAGTTCAATCCCCAACACCACCATAAGCCAGAACTGAACAGGGCTCTGATCTCTGTCCCTTTCACTAATAATAATAATTACTATATTTTATTTTTTTTTGTATTGCCACCAGGGTTATCGCTGGGGCTCGGTGGCAACACTACAAATCCACTGCTCCCAGCGGCTATTGTTTTCTTTTTTTTCTTTCTTCCTATTACACTTGATTGGACAGAAAGAGAAATTGAGAGGGGAGAGAGACAGAGAGGCACCTGCAGACCTGCTTCACCGCTTATGAAGCTCCCCGTGGGGAGCAAGAGTTCAAACCCCAGTCCTTACGCATGTTGTGTGTGCTTCACTGGGTACACCACTGCCCGGTCCCCTGCAATGACATTTTTTAAAAAATAATTTATTTCTTTATTGGGGAATTAATGTTTTACATTCAACAGTAAATACAATAGTTTGTACATGCATAACATTCCCCAGATTCCCATTTGGCAATACAACCCCCACTATGTCATTCATCATCTTTCATGGACCTGTATTCTCCCCACCCACCCACCCACCCACCCCAGAGTCTTTGACTTTGGTGCAGTACGCCAATTCCATTTCAGGTTGACATTTTTAAAAAGGAAAGAGAGTGAGGAAAGAAAACTCATGTCAGAGACATGGAGAAATGGTGCTACGTAGTGAGTGCAGATGCAGCTGAAGTCAGGTCAAGAGAGCACGGAGTCGGGGGCCAAGAGGTAAGAAACTTCAGGAAGCTCGGCCTGGATCCTGATGCTTTGCTCCCTGAGCTCTGACCCAAACCTCTCTCTGCCCCTCGGCTAAAGGTGTTTCTGTCTCTCCCTCTTGCTGTCTTCCTTCCCTTTCAATTTCTCTCTGTCTTTATCAAAAAAATGAATGAATAAAATATATATTTTAAAGACTTTTCTTTTTATTTATTTGTTATTGGAGAGAGACTGAGAGAAATTGAGAAGGGAGGTAGAGATAGAGAGGGAATGAGAGACAGAGACACATCTGCAGCCTGCTTCACCACTCCTGGAAGCTTTCCCCTGCAGGTGGGGGCCAGGGGCTTGAACCTGGGTCCTTGTGCACTGTGATGGGATCATTTAACCAGGTGTACCACTGCCTGGCCCCAATAAAATATTAAGAAGAAAAAGAAGGAGAAGGTGAGGAGGAGGAGGAGGAAGGGTGTCAGTGGGCCCCCTTGCCCAGGCCCACTCTGTGAGCCTGAAGGAGCACTAGTTACGGAAGAAGGGCAAACGCTAGAAGAAGAAGAAGCCCTGGTTACAGCCTCAGACTAAGGCTCACTCCTGACACCAGCGGTAGTCCCCCACCCCATCCTGCCCCAGTCTCCAGCTCCCCAGGGCTTGAGGGACTTAGCAGAGTCGAAAAGTGGGTAAAGGAGCCGTTATAAGGCCACTGCGAACACTCACTTTCTCTCGGGTCACGAGGTGGGTGTTTGGCCAGAGAATGGCTGACGGCTTGCAAACCAGTCCCCTTGGGAGCGGAATGGAGGTGGGGGGAGGGGCAGTGCAGGGTGCTGACTGTGATGGTGCCCTCCCCCAGCCCCCAGTTCACACCCCCAGGGGGCATCTTTCCTGGCAGATTCAGGGGAGGCATCAGGACACCTCCCCAAGCCCCTCCCTCCTGCCACCGCCTGCTGGCTGAGCTTCTGGTACCATTCACCTCCTCCGAGTTCCTATTGGGAACCAAACTCCCTTCCGGAAAACAAGAAAACCTCGTCCATCTGGCTCACTCTAGCGCCAGGCGCTGTGTCACAGAGGGCTGCTGTTTGGAAAGCTGGGCATTTCTAGAAGGGTCTGGACTAGGAAGAAAACCCCATCCTGGGGGTAGGGGTGAGGGTGGGGGTCAGCCAAGCCAGCTGGAGCCCGCAGCAGACTGGGGGAGGGGAGGCAAACGCAGAAGATGCCTCAAAGCTGGACAAACCATTGTATAAACTCCCAGTGTTGGAAGAACTAAAGAAAAAAAAAATCCAGACATGTTTTTAGCTTTGCTGAGAAGCACAGATTGTGTCTGGGTCCAGGAACCCTCTGCTCGCCTCTGGGTGGAAACTATACACCAGGAGCACACACTGAACCCCGGGGTGTGTGTCCCAGCCCCAACCCATGTGGAGGGATTCTGCACATCACGCAAGTGGGCAGCCGCACTCCAGAGTCCCCGCGTCCTCCTGAGCAGCTGGCGTCCTTGCCGACTTCTTGAGCAGCCCGGGGGGTGGCACAGTGGCTACGGCAACAGACTTCTGTTCTGTCACGTTATTGGTTCCAATCTGGGCAGTGCATAGACCTGAGTGCTGGTCTGGCTCTGTCTTTCCCTTTTTTCTCTTTTATAAATTCATGTGTTTTCAGTTTTATTTATTAATTTACTTATTATTGTTTGCCTCCAGGGTTATTGCTAGGGCTCAGTGCCAGCACTAAGAGTCCACAATTCCTGGTGGCATCTTTCTCCCCCACCTATTTTATTGGATAGGACAGAAAGAAATTGAGAAGGGAAGGGGAGATAGGGAGAGAGAAAGACAAACACCTGTAGACCTGGGCTTAGTGCTATGTGCACCTAACTGGGTTAGGTGCCTGGCCCTCTGTGCCTTCAGTTTTTAAACTTTTTTTTTTTTATTATGAGAGCCCAAGAAAGGGGCTTTCCTACGAGAGAGAGAGAGAAACCAGAGCACCCGTGTAACTTGAGGGATTGAACCTCAGGCATACAAGTCCTAACTGCCACCGGCTGAGTTCACTCCTCAAGGCCACAGATGGCTCCAGTTGATGGTTAAAAGGACAAGACAAAATAGCTCACTTGGCTAGTGCATTTGCTTTGCTGTGCAGGCAGCCCAGGTTCAAGCCTGGCCCCCGCCTCATTGGAGAAAGCTTTGGTACTGCGGCTTCTCTACTCTCTCTCTCTCTCTCTCTCTTTTTTTAATTTTATTTACTTATTATTGAGTAGAGACTCAGAGGGAAGGGGGGAGGTAGAGAGGGAGAGTGGCATACACCTGCATCCCTGCTTCACCA
The DNA here is from genome assembly GCF_950295315.1 of Erinaceus europaeus. NCBI lineage: Eukaryota > Metazoa > Chordata > Mammalia > Eulipotyphla > Erinaceidae > Erinaceus > Erinaceus europaeus. The sequence goes on along the minus strand of NC_080177.1, from coordinate 3,704,647 downwards.
CCACTCATGAAGTTTTGCCCTGCATGTGGGGAGGAGAGGCTTGAACCCAGATCCTTGTATACTGTAACGTGTGCACTTAACCAGGTGTGCCACCACTCAGCCTCACTGCTCTTTCTGCTTCCATTTTTTTCTAGCTGAAAAAATGATAGCGTGGTCCCATAAAGCCCTGGAGATGACGGCAAAATGATCTCGATGATGATAAACACAAGACAGGACAACAGCCTCAGAAATCAATCCAAGGACAAAATATGCATTTATTGAAACTGCTCTGGGCTAGCCTGGGCTTCTAGGGAGCAAAAGGCAAATTTAAAGAGAAACACACTCGTAGAATCAGCGGCCCAGTGTATGCCTGGGTCCGAGAAGGTGCTCTCTCCAGAGCTGCCAGAGGAACTCTGCTTTGCCTGGCCTCAGCACCGGCAGTGAGGGAATAAATAGGTTATTTACAATTCAAGTAAAAAGCAGTGTTGTCGCTTAGGCTTTTATCTCCCCCACCCCCGCCATGGACACAGGGTAGTGGCAGGGGGTCTGGCTGGTGTCTTGAGGAGCAAGTCCCAGAACTCAGCTCTCAGGGATTCTTGGACCTCGGGCATCAGACCATCCAGGTTGTGGGGGGTGGGAGGGTTGAAATCATTCGAGAAGGCGGGGCACGCTTCGAAGTTGCAGTTATCCCGAGGGAGGCCCGTTTCTTTCCTGTTTCTTGGCAAGAACGGGACCTGGAAACCTCCAGGTTCTTCATGTGGCCACTCTTGGGTGCCCACCAGCGGTAGGGGACAGGGACAGCGAGTAAAAGCATGAAGAAACCGGCGAGCGAGCGAGAGAGCCCAGAACAGCTGACCTTAAATTACCCGGTGACAGAGGACTGCCACGTGGGGACGGGGGGACGGGAGCAGGGGGAGCACCACCAGGAGACTCAGTCCTGCTGAGTCCCCCTAGGAAGCCTCAGGAGGGTGTCCCCACTACGCCGGCGCTGACCGCCCCGGCTGGCCCTCTGCTGCCTCTGGGCGGCCCCCGCTCCCCGGACGGTGCCCCCAGACACTGAGGCCTGGGCAGGGGGCGCGCTCCGGAGGTACTGGAAGGCGCTCTGGCGGCCCACCTGCCGCTCCATGCAGTTGAAGGTCAGGGCCACCCCCACACTGGCCTTCATGACCCTGGAGGCACCGTCGGATGTGCCGTCGAAGCAGCGGCCCAGCGCGATCTCCTTGGCCGTGCGCGGGTCCTGGTCGGTCACGGTGTAGATGCCGTAGTTGTGGCCCAGCGGGTCCAGGGGCGCCAGCATGGTGTACTCGCTCGTGTCGTTGTTGACGGCCAGCGGGAGGTGGTTGGCCAGGTACTCGTGCAGCATGGGATTGACCCCGGCCCGCCGGCAGCTGCCCTGGGGCACGATCTTGACCAGCGTGCGGTCCACGCGGTCCTGGTCGTAGAGCATCCCGCCACACTTGAACTCCACGCAGGCGGCCGACACACCGGGCTGCTCCCCGTCCCGAGTGCTCTTCACGTCTCGGATGCCGTACAGCTGGCCCACCGTCCGCCGGTGGGTGCCTCCCATGTTCCTCGACCTCACATTCACCTCCAGCGGCCCAACGATCTTGACCTTCATATAGCAGGCCCGGAACTCCATGGGCTTGGGCCACCAGGCCAGGTAGTCCGCCGTCCAGCTCAGGGGGTCGTCCTCGTTGAAGGGCACGGTGTTATAGTCGTAACGGTCGCCCTCAATCTGGTAGAAGCGGAAGTGGGCAGCCGTCGGGGGGGCCTCCTCGCAGGCCCGGAGGTTCTCGAAGGCGTACACGGGGCCCCGGCTCTCCTCGGCCGCGCCGGGCCTGGGCTTGGCCATGTTGATCTGGAAGGCCGTCTTCTTTAGCCGGGGGTCCTCGTGGTCCGTCCGGCGGTACTTGAGCCTCCCCAGGTAGGGCTGGGGGACCCCGATGGCATTGGGGTTGAACTTGGGAGCGGACTCCACGGCCTCCAGCTCCTCCCCGCCCAGGCTGGCCAGGAAGTAGGCGGAGTAGGCGTCCGGGGACAGCGCGTCGCAGAAGGCCGGCAGGCAGGCACCGTTGGGGCCCGTGAGGACGCTGTCGAAGCGGCCCCAGGCCCGGGGGTTGGAGGAGAAGCCGGCCCTGGGTTCCAGGTTGATGACGGACACCACCACACCCTGGATCTGCTCGCTGGGTAGGAAGCGTTGGCCACGGTAGGCCCTGACCTTGACGAAGCAGCGACGGGCCTCGGGTACGTCCAGGTTGAAGAGCCGCCGCTCTCGGATCTCCATGTTGCCCACCAGGAAGACCCTTTCCTCCCGCCGGCCCCGCGCCCGCCCCCCCTGCACCTGGAAGCCCCCCTCGTCCTCCCACAGGCCCGTGTCGGGGTTGAGCGACCAGAGCCGCATGGCGGGCAGGTGCTCCGACATCCGCACCTGCTCAGCATCCAGCCGCACCTTGACCCGACCCACGTTCAAGGGCTCTGAGGCCGCCTCGTCGCGGAAGTCCACCGAGAACATGCCATAGGTCCGGAGTGGGACGGTGTCCCCGTCGTCACCAAGGAAGTTGAAGTCGCTCTGGGCGGCCGCAGCTGTGCGCATGTCCCGGGGGTCCAGGAAGGTAACGCTGGCCTGCACCGGGCCCAGGTAGGGCTCCCCATTCTGCCGGTAGAAGCTTCCGGAAGGGATCTCCAGCTCGGCCACTGGGTCCTCGCCGGTCACCTCGCCCAGGGGGATGACGTTGGTCGAGGCGGCGTCCAGGGTGACGGGCGCCTTGCGGCGGAGGACCTTGACCTCGTGGAACACGGTGCCACCCCGACGGCTGAAGGGTAGCACCTTGGTGGTGTTGAGGAACTTGTGCAGCCGGTCCACGAAGGTCAGCACCAACCTCTCCAGCCCAGTGGGCACGGGCAGCGTGAAGGTGCCCTTGTAGCCCGTCATGCCCACGAGGCTGCCCCCCAGGTACACGTGGCCGAAGCGCAGGGGCTCCCCGTTGTCGGCGGCGCTGACCCGGCCGCGCACCAGGCTGCGGGTCTCTGTGCAGTGCTGGCAGCCGCAGGCCCGGGCCACCCGCGTGGGCAGCGTGTAGCCGTCGCACTGGATCTGATGCTCCTCCGTGCGGGCCAGGCCGCAGCAGTGCCCGGGCGAGTCCTGGCAGCGGAGGGCCGGGTCCCGGGGGCCCGTGCAAGGCCTGGCCGGGCAGTGGCCCACGTCGTAGTAGAAGGAGTTGGTGGCGTTCTGGAAGCAGTCGTGGGGCAGGCGGATGAGGTAGCTCTCGGGGGTGGGGTTGCAGGGGGGCTCCTTGGGATCTGGGGGGAGAAGACGGGGTGGAAGCACGAGTTTATCTCCTGAACCCCTGGGACTCCAGTGGCTTTATTTTAGTGAGAGATAGAGTGAAGTAGACCAGACCGGGGCTTAGATATGGCTGAAAGTGGTGCGGGGGATTGAACCTGGGACTGCAGAGCCTAGGGTATGAAAGTTTTTCGAAAGGGGCAGGGTGGTGGCGCACCTGGTTGAGCGCAAGGACTTGGGCTCCCCACCTGCAGGGAAAGCTTCAGGAGTGGTGAAGCGATGCTGCAGGTGTCTCTCTCTCCCTCTCTATCTCCCCCATTCTCAATTTCTGGGTGTCTCTATCCAATAAGCAAATAAAGATAACAAAAAAATTCTTTAATTAAAAAAAAAAAAGCCGTTCACAGAACCATTATGCTGTGTTGCCAGCAACCCCAGTGGTGGTTTTCATAGCGTAGGTCCATGGCCCCCATTCTCACAGAGTGGTTACACTTAATGCTGTTTGTTTTTTATTTAATAGTTTACTGATTATTATATTATATTATGGAATTTTATAGTAGTCAAATTACAGACCTCTATCTTCAAAATAGTAAAGGATGTTTAAAATACTAAAAACCTTAACATTTAAAATTTTTAAATAATAAAAGCGGTCAGGGAAGTATCTCAGCGATAACAGGCTTCATACATATAAGGTCCTGGGTCCCACCCCCGCCAGCTGTAATTATATGGATAATATATATTTTATTTTATTTTATTTTATTTTATTTTATTTTATTTTATTTTATTTTATTTTACCAGGCACAGCTGAGGATTGAACCTGGGACCTCAGAGTCTCAGGCATGAAAACTGCTATTTTCATATCACTGTGCTATATGTCTTATTATTATTATTTTTTAAATAAAAGATGGAAACATAGAGGCAAAGAGAGAGAGAGTGAAGGAGACCACAGCACCAAAGCTTCCTTCAATGTGGTGGGGACCAGGCTCAAACACGCGTTGCCCACACGACAAAGCAGCACACTAGCCAAGTGAGCTATTTTATCAGCCTGATAATATTAACAGTAACAACATGCAAGTGGTGTGAGTAACAGCATCCGGCACTCCCTCCTCCAAGCCAGCTCTGGCCAGCTCACGCCTGCCTGCCAAGCTCCCCTCCCTCCCCCTCTGCTCACACCTACTCCCTGCTCTCCTTGCCACCACCTCCACCTCCACCATACGGCTGCGGCAACCTGGGCAGCAAATGAGGATCTTCTGGGGGAGTTTTGAATTTTTTAAATTTTATTTATTTTACTTTGGAAAGAGATGCAGAGAGAGAGAAAGACAGAGAGAAATACCAGAGCACTGCTCAGCTCCGGCTTATGGTGGTGTGGGGGATTGAACCTGGAGTTTTGAATTCTTTTTTTAAAGATTTTTTTAAAACTTTATTTATTTATTTTCCCTTTTTTAAAAATTGTTTTATTGATTGATTTACGAGAAATGATAGGAGAGAGAGAGAGAGAGAAAGAAGCAGACATCACTCTGGTCCATGTGCTGCCTGGGATTGAACTCAGGACCTCATGCTTGGAGTCCAATGCCTTATCCACTGTGCCACCTCCCAGACCACTTATTTTCCCTTTTGTTGCCCTTGTTGCTTTATTGCTATAATTATTATCGTTGTTGCCATTGGTGTCATCATTGTTGGATAGGACAGAGAGAAATGGAGAGAGGAGGGGAAGACAGAGAGGGGAAGAGAAAGACAGACACCTGCAGACCTGCTTCACCGCCTGGGAAGCGACTCCCCTGCAGGTGGGGAGCCGGGGCTCGAACCGGGATCCTCACTCCGGTCTTTGCGCTTTGTGTCACGTGCGCCTAACCTGCTGGCAAGCAGACAAACACAAATTTATCATGTCAGAGAGACACCGGAGCAACACTCCATCACGTGCGGTACTGCGGATCCAGGGGTTGAACCTGGGACCTTGTGTACACCAGGCATGTGCTCTGCCGCCTCGCCGACTGGCCGGGCCCCGACTCGCCTGTGGGCTTACCTGTGACGGTCAGCTGGGCCACCAGGGACTTGGCGGCCCCCGCATCACTCTGGGCCTTGCAGAAGTACTCTCCCGCTTGCTCCCTCCGCAGGCCCCGCAGCAACAGCTTGCTCTCGTGGTTGTAGAGGGCCGGGTCCAGCAGAGAGTTGTTGTGGTACCTGGAGGGGTGTGGGGGGCATTGGGGCAGGTGGGGCCTAGGGGACAGAGGTGCCCCCCTCATGCGGGCGCCACCCGCAGCTCCCCCGAGGGCCCTGGGTGGCCGTGGAGTCAGAGACTTAAGCCCGAGTCACACCCCACTGGCCCATCTGCGGCTCCCAGGCACGCCATCTCACCTCTCTGAGCTTCAGCTGCCAGGAGGTCTTTCGCACAGAAGCAGAGGGGCTGGGAGATGGCTCATTGGGCAGGGTACACGCCTTGTCATGTGCAAGGCTCTGGGCTCAAACTCTGGCGCCACAGGGGAGCACCGCAGCACTGGGGGAAGCTCCACAGGTGGTGGAGAGATGCTGTGGTGACTCACTCTCTCCTCTCTATTTTTATTCATTTTAGATAGAGATAGAGATAGAAATAGAGAGAGAGAGAGAGGCCGCAAGACCAAAGAGTCCTTCAGAGAAATAGGAGTCAGGGCTCGAACCTGGGTCTTGTTCATGGCAAAGCAGAACACTAACCAAGTGAGCTATTTTGCCCACCTCACTGATTACTTTTTGAGACAATATCTATTATTACTCATTTTATTTTATTTATTGTTTGATAGAGACAAAGAAATATGGAGAGGGAGACAGAGAGAGACCCCTGCAGCCCTGCTCCACCATTTGTGACGCTTTCACCCTGCAGGTGGGGACCAGGGGCTTGAACCTGGGTCCTTGTGCACTGTAATGTGAGCAATTAACCAGTTGCATCACCACCTGGCCCCACTTGAAAAAAATATTTATTAATTATAATTAGTGAGAGAAAGAGAGAGAAGGAGGGGGAGAGGAAGAGAGGATAGGAGCATCACTCCAGCACAGGCAACAATGGTGACAGATAGCAGGACTCATGCTGAGGGTTCAAACACTTTATCCACAGTGCCCCTCCTGGGTCATTGATAACCTTATTTATTTATTTATTTATTTATTTGTTTATTTATTTATTTATTTATTTTTGCCTCCAGGGTTATCGCTGGGGCTTGGTGCCTGCACTATGAATCCACTGCTCCTGGAGGCTATTTTTCCCCTTTTGTTGCCCTTGTTGTTTATCATTGTTGTTGTTGTTGTTGTCATTGCTGTCGTTGTTGTTGGATAGGGTAGAGAGATATCAAGAGAGGAGGGGAAGACAGTGAGGGGGAGAGAAAGACGGACACTTGCAGACCTGCTTCATTGCCTGTGAAGTGACTCCCCTGCAGGTAGGGAGCTGGGGGCTCGAACTGGGATCCTTACGCCGGTCCTTGCACTTTACACTATGTAGGCTTAACCAACCGCGCTACTACCCAGCCCCTGACCTTTATTTATGTATTTATGTATTTATGTGTTTGTGTATTTATGTGTTTATGTGTTTGTGTACTTATGTATTTATTTATGACATTCAGAGATAGGTGGAGAGTGAGAGAGGCCACAGCTCTGATTCCTTCAATGCAGTAGGAGACGGGGCTCAAACCTGGGGCACGCACATGGCAAAGCAACACACTGTTCAAGTGAGCTATTTTGCTGGCCTGCATTGATCATCGTTGTTTTGTAACAGAGATCAATTTATTGACTTTTATGAGACAGGCCAGCTCTGGCACATGCGGTGCCTGGGTTTGAACCGGGGACCTCCATTGTTCGAGTCCTGTGCTCTGCTGCAGAGCCGGCGCTGGGCCTACTGATCTTGGTCGCACAGACCATCCCAGACACGGTACCAGGCTGCTGCCAGGCGAGGCCGTGGGCGATGCACTCACCACAAGTACTTGTCGGGGCTGGGCTTCCCGGTGGCCTTGCAGCACAGGGACACGCTCTGGCCGGCTTTCCGCACCTTCGTCTCAGGGCTCGTCACCATGAACGGAGACTCTGTGGGAAGGAGACGAGCCTGTTCCTTCTGTCTCTCTCTGGTGCCGGTGCCTCACGTGCGGGTGAACGCACGGTCCCATGGCTCCTGGACCAGTGCTTCCATTTCAGGTGAAAAGAGAGGAGAGGGAAAGGGGGGTGGGCGTGGCATAGCTGGTTAAGCACACATAGTACAAAGCACAGGACTTGCTCAAGGATCCAGGTTCGAGCCCCCAGCTCTTCACCTACAAGGGGTTCACTACACAAGCGGGTGAAGCAGGTTTGCAGGTGTCTCTTTCTCTCTACCTCCCCTTCCTCTTTCAATTTCTCTCTGTCCTATCCAATAAAAAGGGAAACAATGGCCTCCAGGAGCGGTGGATTTGTAGTTCCAGCATGGAGCCCCAGCAATAACCCTGGGGGCAAAAAAAGGGGGGAAGAGCACCATTCTACTATCCATAGAGCTCCCCCCTCTTCCCTATGGCACTTCCATGTGGTGCCAGGCCGCAAACCTATTTTTGTTGCTGTGTCAGGTTCTCCACAGCCCCACCCCTCTGGATTCTCGGATGCTTACTCAAGGGTCTGTGCTCCACCCTTTTGGCGGGCAGCTAGCTGGCCCAGAATGGGGGGCTTCCCCTTGTACCCTTTCCATCTGGCACCTGTTCTCCTGGCCTGTCCAGCCACACCTGGACAGGACAACAGGCAGCCCTGAGGGCCTTGTACCCACCCACAAGGACCCCAAGTACCAGGCTGGCACAGGGCAGTGCTGCAAGCTCTGCTGTGCCCTCAGGATCTCCGCCTATTCTGACCAGCTATTGTTGTTATTATTATTATTATTATTGTTACATTCCCCCAGCTTCCTTCTCTTTCTCTGCCATCCAAGTCTCACTCAGCATTGCAAACGGCTGATGTGCTTTGGATCAGGTGGTCAGGGAGGGACTCGGACACTTGAGCCAGTGAGTGGAGCCCAGATCTGGGGGAAGCCGTTTGAAGCAGAGTCCATGGCTATGCAAAGGCTCTGAGGCTGGTGAGCTCCAGGGAGCGAGAGGCGCAGAGGGGAGGTGTGTGTGTGGGGGTGCTGGCAGGAGGGTCTGGTGGGCAGGAGAGAGGCATGGAGCAGAGAACAGAGAGTGGGGACAGCGGGCATCTCAGGGCCTTGTGGGTCATAGGAAGGGTGTGGGCCTTGCTCTGAGTACCCCTGTGAGCCCTTGGCCTGCAGCCCCAGCCTGGGACGCTAGGACACCCCCTCTCCCCGCACCTCCATTCCCGGCCCCGCACCTGCCCTGGAGAGCTCAGCGCTGACCGTGGCTGCCCTCAGGCTGGTCTTGGGCACTGTGAGCACGGCAGGCACGAACTTGACCTTGGTGACCTTCAGGGAGCTCCTGCCATCGGGGCACAAGCCTGGGACCCGGAACCTGCCATGGCCATCCGTCTGGGTCAGCGTCCTCGGTTTCTTGCCCAGGAGGTGGACGGTGGCCCCGGAAGCTGGGGCGCCCCCTGGGAGGGACACGACCCCGTGCAGCACAAATTCCGGGCACATGCAGGAGTCGCAG